>NW_028138627.1:2500-60000 GCF_964270905.1 Leucopleurus acutus | reverse complement strand
AGACGATTTAGGGTCCAGGTGAGGGTACAACCACGCTTTAGGGGGAGCGTACGTGTGAGGGCGCGGGTTAGTGTTAGCGTACGGGTTAGGATTAGGGGACGGGTGAGGGTCAGGTTTCTGGGAAGGGTTAGGGTTAGGGTTCGGGGTAGGGTTAGGGTTAGGGGACGGGGACGGTTTAGGGTCCAGGTGAGGGTACGACAACGCTTTAGGGGGAGCGTACGTGTGAGGGCGCGGGTTAGGGTTAGCGTGCGGGTTAGGATTAGGGGACGGGTGAGAGTCAGGCTTCGGGGAAGTGTTAGGGTTAGGGTTCGGGCTGGGGTTAGGGGACGGGGACAGGGACGGTTGAGGGTCCAGGTGAGGGTACGACAATGCTTTAGGGGGAGCGTACGTGTGAGGACGCGGGTTAGCGAGAGCGTACAGGCTAGGATTAGGCGACGGGTGAGAGTCAGGCTTCGGAGAAGGGCTAGGGTTAGGGTTCGCGGTAGGGTTAGAGTTAGGAGACGGGGACGGTTTAGTGTCCAGGTGAGGGTACGTCAATGCTTTAGGGGGAGCGTACATGTGAGGGCATGGGTTAGCATTAGCGTACGGGTTAGGATTAGTGGACGGGTGAGGGTCAGGCTTCGGGGTAGGGTTAGGGTTAGGGTTCAGGCTAGGTTTAGGTTTAGGGGACGGGGACGGTTTAGGGTCCAGGTGAGGGTACAACCACGCTTTAGGGGGAGCGTACGTGTGAGGGCGCGGGTTAGTGTTAGCGTACGGGTTAGGATTAGGGGACGGGTGAGGGTCAGGTTTCTGGGAAGGGTTAGGGTTAGGGTTCGGGGTAGGGTTAGGGTTAGGGTTAGGGTTAGGGTTAGGGTTAGGGTTAGGGTTAGGGGACGGGGACGGTTGAGGGTCCAGGTGAGGGTATGACAACGCTTTAGGGGTAGCGTAGTTGTGAGAGCGTGGGTCAGTGTTAGCGTACTTGTGAGGATTAGGGGACGGTTGAGGGTCAGGCTTCGGGGAAGGGTTAGGGTTAGGGATCGGGCTAGGTTTAGGGTTAGGGGACCGGGACGGTTTAGGGTCCAGATGAGTGTACGACATCGCTTTAGGGGGAGCGTACGTGTGAGGGCACGGGTTAGCGTTAGCGTACGGGTTAGGATTAGGGGACGGGTGAGGGTCAGGCTTCGGGGAAGGGTTAGGGTTAGGGTTTGGGCTAGGGTTAGGGTTAGGGGACGGGGACGGTTTAGGGTCCACGTGAGGGTACGACAAAGCTTTAGGGGGAGCATACGTGTGACGGCGCGTGTTAGTGTCAGCGTACGGGTTAGGATTAGGGGACTGGTGAGGGTCAGGCTTCAGGGAAGTGTTAGGGTTAGGGACAGGCTAGGGTTAGGTTTAGGGGATGGGGACGGTTTAGGGTACAGTTGAGGGTACGACAACGCTTTACGGGGAGCGTACGTGTGAGGGCGTGGGTTAGCGTTTGCGTACGGGTTAGGATTAGGGGACGGTGAGGGTCAGGCTTCGCGGAAGTTTAAGATTTAGGGTTTTGGCTAGGGTTAGGGCTAGGGGACGGGAACGGTTTAGGGTCCAGGTGAGGGTACGACAACGCTTTAGGGGGACCGTACGTGTGAGGGCGTGGGTTAGTGTTAGCGTACGTGATAGGATTAGGTTACGGGTGAGGGTCAGGCTTCGGGGAAAGGTTAGGGTTAGGTTTCGGCCTAAGGTTAGGGTTAGGGGACGGGGACGGTTTAGGGTCCAGGTGAGGATACGACAACGCTTTAGGGGGAGCGTACGTGTGAGGGCGCGGGTTAGTGTTAGCGTACGGGTTAGGATTAGGGGACGGGTGAGGGTCAGGATTCGGGGAAGTGTTAGGGTTAGGGTTCGGGCTAGGGTTAGGGGACGGGGACTGGGACGGTTGAGGGTCCAGGTTAGGGTATGACAACGCTTTAGGGGTAGCGTACTTGTGAGGGCGCATGTCAGTGTTAGCGTACAGGTTAGGATTAGGGGACGGGTGAGGGTCAGGCTTCGGGGAAGGGTTAGGGTTAGGGATCAGGTTAGGGTTAAGGTTAGGGGACCGGGACGGTTTAGGGTTCATGTGAGGTTACGAGAACGCTTTAGGGGGAGCGTACGTGTGAGAGCGCGGGTTAGTGTTAGCGTACGGGTTAGTATTAGGGGACGGGTGAGGGTCAGGATTCGGGGAAGGGTTAAGGTTAGGGTTCGGCCTAGGGTTAGGGTTAGGGGACGGGGACGGTTTAGGGTCCAGGTGAGGGTACGACAACGCTTTAGATGGAGCATACGTGTGAGGGCACGTGTTAGTGTTAGCTTTCGGATTAGTATTAGGGGACAGGTGAGTGTCAGGCTTCGGGGAATCGTTAGGGTTAGGGTTCGGGCTAGGGTTAGGTTTAGGGGATGGTGACGGTTTAGGGTCCAGTTGAGGGTACGACAACGCTTTAGGTTTAGCATACGTGTGAGGGAGCGGATTAGCGTTAGCGTACGGGTTAGGATTAGGGGAGGTGTTGGGTCAGGCTTCGGGGAAGGGTCAGGCTTATGTTTCGGTCTAGGGTTAGGGTTAGGAGAAGGGGATGTGTGAGGGTCCAGGTGAGGGTACGACAACGCTTTAGGGGCAGCGTACGTGTGAGGGCGTGGGTTAGTTTGAGCGTACGGGTTACGATTATGGGACGGGTGAGGGGAAGGCTTCGGGGAAGGGTTAGGGTTAGGGTTCGGGCTAGGGTTAGGGTTAGGGGAGGTGGACGGTTTAGGGTCCAGGTGAGGGTACGACAACGGTTTTGGGTGAGCGTACGTGAGAGGGCGCGGGTTAGTGTGAGCGTACGGGTTAGGATTAGGGGACGGGTGAGGGGAAGGCTTCGGGAAAGGGTTAGGGTTAGGCTTCAGGCTAGGTTTAAGTTTAGGGGACGGGGACGGTTTAGGGTCCACGTCAGGGTACGACAACGGTTTAGGGGGAGCGTACGTGTGAGGACACGCGTTAGTGTGAGCGTACGGGTTAGGATTAGGGGACGGGTGAGGGGAAGGCTTCGGGGAAGAGTTAGGGTTAGGCTTCGGGCTAGGGTTAGGGTTAGGGGACGTGGACGGTTTAGGGTCCAGGTGAGGGTACGACAACGGTTTCGGGTGAGCGTACGTGAGAGGGCGCGGGTTAGTGTGAGCGTACGGGCTAGGATTAGGGGACGGGTGAGGGGAAGGCTTCGGGAAAGGGTTAGGGTTAGGCTTCAGGCTAGGTTTAAGTTTAGGGGACGGGGACGGTTTAGGGTCCACGTCAGGGTACGACAACGGTTTAGGGGGAGCGTACGTGTGAGGACACGCGTTAGTGTGAGCGTACCGGTTAGGATTAGGGGACGGGTGAGGGGAAGGCTTCGGGGAAGGGTTAGGGTTAGGGTTGGGGCTAGGGTTAGGGTTAGGGGACGGGGACGGTTTAGGGTCCAGGTGAGGGTACGACAACGCTTTAGTGGGAGCGTACGTGTGAGGGCGCGGGTGAGTCTTAGCGTACGAGTTAGGATTAGGGGACGGGTGAGGGTCAGGCTTCGTGGAAGGGTTAGGGTTAGGGTTCGGGCTAGGGATAGGCTTAGGGGACGGGGACGGTTGAGAGTCCAGGTGAGGGTATGACAACGCTTTAGGGGGAGCGTACTTGTGATGGCGCGGGTTAGTGTGAGCGTACGGGTTAGGATTAGGGGACAGGTGAGTGTCAGGCTTCAAGGAAGTGTTAGGTTTAGGGTTCGGGCTAGGGTTAGGGGACAGGGACGGGGACGGTTGAGGGTCCAGGTGAGGGTATGACAACGCTTTACGGGGAGTGTAGTTGTGAGAGTGCGGGTCATTGTTAGCGTACTTGTTAGGATTAGGGGACGGGTGAGGATCAGGCTTCGGGGAAGGGTTAGTGTTAGGGATCGGGCGAGGTTTAGGGTCAGGGGACAGGGACGGTTTAGGGTGCAGGTGAGGGTATGACAACGCTTTAGGGGGAGCGTACGTGTGAGGGCGTGGTTTAGCGTTCGCGTGCGGGTTAGGATTAGGGGACGGGTGAGGGTCAGGCTTCGGGGAAGGGTTAGTGTTAGGGTTCGGGCTAGGGTTAGGGTTAGGGGACGGGGACGGTTTAGGGTCCAGGTGAGGGTACGAGAACGCTTTAGGGGGAGCGTACATGTGAGGGCGCGGGTTAGCGTTAGCGTACGGGTTAGAATTAGGGCATGTGTGAGGTTCAGGCTTCGGGGAATTGTTAGGGTTAGGGTTCGGGCTAGGGTTAGGGTTAGGGGACGGGGACGGTTTAGGGTCCACGTGAGGGTACGAGAACGCTTTAGGGGGAGCGTAAGTGTGAGGGCGTGGGTTAGTGTTAGTGTACGTGATAGGATTATGGTACGGGTGAGAGTCAGGATTCGGGGAAGTGTTAGGGTTAGGGTTCGGGGTAGGATTAGGGTTAGGGGCCCGGGACGGTTTAGGGTCCAGGTGAGGGTACGACAACGATTTAGGGGGAGCGTACGTGTGAGGGCACAGGTTAGTGTGAGCGTACGGGTTAGGATTAGGGGACGGGTAAGGGTCAGGCTTCGGGGAAGGGTTAGGGTTAGGGTTTGGGCTAGGGTTAGGGGACGGGGACTGGGACGGTTGAGGGTCCAGGTTAGGGTATGACAACGCTTTAGGGGTAGCCTACTTGTGAGGGCGCATGTCAGTGTTAGCGTACAGGTTAGGATTAAGGGACGGGTGAGGGTCAGGCTTCGGGGTAGGGTTAGGGTTAGGGTTCGGGCTAGGTTTAGGTTTAGGGGACGGGGACGGTTTAGGGTCCAGGTGAGGGTACAACCACGCTTTAGGGGGAGCGTATGTGTGAGGGCGCGGGTTAGTGTTAGCGTACGGGTTAGCATTAGGGGACGGGTGAGGGTCAGGTTTCTGGGAAGGGTTAGGGTTAGGGTTCGGGGTAGGGTTAGGGTTAGGGGACGGGGATGGTTTAGGGTCCAGGTGAGGGTACGACAACGCTTTAGGGGGAGCGTACGTGTGAGGGCGCGGGTTAGCGTTAGCGTACGGGTTAGGATTAGGGGACGGGTGAGGGTCAGGTTTCGGGGAAGGTTTAGGGTTAGGGTTCGGTCTAGGGTTAGTCTTAGGGGTCGGGGACGGTTTAGGGTCCAGGTGAAGGTACGACAAGGCTTTAGGGGGAGCGTATGTGTGAGGGCATGGGTTAGCGTTTGCGTACGGGTTAGGATTAGGGGACGGGTGAGGGTCAGGCTTCGGGGAAGGGTAAGTGTTAGGGTTCGGGCTAGGGTTAGGGTTAGGGGACGCGAACGGTTTAGGGTCCAGGTGAGGGTACGACAACGCTTTAGGGGGAGCGTAGGTGTGAGGGCCTGGGTTAGTGTTAGCGTACGTGGTAGGATTAGGGTACGGGTGAGGGTCAGGCTTCGGGGAAGGGTTAGGGTTAGGGTTCGGGCTAGGGTTAGGGTTAGGGGACCGGGACGTTTTAGGGTCGAGGTGAGGGTACGACAACACTTTACATGGAGCGTACGTGTGAGAGCGCGTGTTAGTGTTAGCATACGGATTAGGATTTGGTGACGGGTGAGTGTCAGGCTTCGGGGAATCGTTAGGGTTAGGGTTCGGGCTAGGGTTAGAGTTAGGGGACGGGGACTGTTTAGTGTCCAGGTGAGGGTACAACAACGCTTTAGGGGGAGCGTACGTGTGAGGGCGTAAGTTAGCTTTAGCGTACGGGTTAGGATGAGGGGACGGGTAGGGGTCAGGCTTCGGGGAATAGTTAGGGTTAGGGTTTGGGTTAGGGTTAGGGTTAGGGGACAGGGACGGTTTAGGGTCCAGGTGAATGTATGACAACGCTTTAGGGGGAGCGTACGTGTGAGCACGTGGGTTAGCGTGAGTGTACGTGTTAGGATTAGTGGACGGGTGAGGGTCAGGCTTCGGGGTAGGGTTAGGGTTAGGGTTCGGGCTAGGTTTAGGTTTAGGGGACGGGGACGGTTTAGGGTCCAGGTGAGGGTACAACCACGCTTTAGGGGGAGCGTACGTGTGAGGGCGCGGGTTAGTGTGAGCGTACGGGTT
Organism: Leucopleurus acutus; assembly: GCF_964270905.1. Lineage (NCBI taxonomy): Eukaryota > Metazoa > Chordata > Mammalia > Artiodactyla > Delphinidae > Leucopleurus > Leucopleurus acutus. Next base: position 54,000 of record NW_028138627.1, on the reverse strand, counting down.
AGGATAAGGGGACGGGTGAGGGGAAGGCTTCGAGAAAGTGTTAGGGTTAGGGTTCGGGCTAGGGTTATGGTTAGGGGACGGGGACGGTTTAGGGTCCAGGTGAGGGTACGACAACGGTTTAGGGGGAGCGTACGTGTGAGGGCGCGGGTTAGTGTGAGCCTATGGGTTAGGATTAGGGGACGGGTGAGGGTCAGGCTTCAGGGAAGGGTTAGTGTTAGGGATCGGTCTAGGGTTAAGGTTAAGGGACCGGGACGGTTTAGGGTTCATGTGAGGTTACGACAACGCTTTAGCGGGAGCGTACGTGTGAGAACGCAGGTTAGTGTTAGCGTACGGGTTAGGATTAGGTGACGGGTGAGGGTCAGGATTCGGGGAAGGGTTAGGGTTAGGGTTCGGGCTGGGGTTAGGGGATGGGGACAGGGACGGTTTAGGGTCCAGGTGAGGGTACGACAATGCTTTAGGGGGAGCGTACGTGTGAGGGCGCGGGTTAGCGAGAGCGTACAGTTTAGGATTAGGCGACGGGTGAGAGTCAGGCTTCGGGGAAGTGTTAGGGTTAGGGTTCGCGGTAGGGTTAGAGTTAGGAGATGGGGACGGTTTAGTGTCCAGGTGAGGGTATGACAATGCTTTAGGGGGAGCGTACATGTGAGGGTGTGGGTTAGCGTTAGCGTACGGGTTAGGATTAGAGGACGTGTGAGGGTCAGGCTTTGGGGAAGGGTTAGAGTTAGGGTTCGGGCTAGGGTTAGGGTTAGGGGACGGGGACGGTTTAGGGTACAGCTGAGGGTACGACAACGCTTTAGGTGTAGCGTACGTTTGAGGGCGCGGATTAGCGTTAGCCTACGGGTTAGGATTAGGGGAAGGGTTGGGTTAGGATTCGCGGAAGGGTTAGGGTTAGGGTTGGGCTAGGGTTACGGAAAGGAGATGGGGATGGTTTAGGGTTCAGGTGAGGGTACGACAAAGCTTTAGGGGGAACCTACGTGTGAGGGCGCGGGTTCGCGTTAGCGTGCGGGTTAGGATTAGGGGATGGGTAAGGGTCAGGCTTCGGGGAATGGTTAGGGTTAGGGTTCCGTCTAGGGTTAGGGTTATCGGACGGGGACGGTTTAGGGTTCAGGTGAGGTGACGACAACGCTTTAGGGCTAGCGTACGTGTGAGGGCGCGGGTTAGCGTTAGCGTACGGGTTAGGATTAGGGGACGGGGGAGGGTCAGGCTTCGGGGAAGTGTTAGGGTTAGGGTTCGGGCTAGGGTTAGCGTTAGGGGACGGGGACGGTTTAGGGTCCAGGTGAGGGTACAACAACGCTTTAGGGGGAGCGTACGTGTGAGGGCGCTGGTTAGTGTTAGGGTAGGAGTAAGGATTAGGTGCCGGGTGAGGTTCCGGCTTCAGGGAAGGGTTCGGTTTAGGGTTCGGGCTAGGGTTAGGGTTAGGGGATGGGGATGGTTTAGGGTCTAGGTGAGGGTACGACAACGCTTTCGGGGAACGTACGTGTGAGAGCGCGGGTTAGTGTAAGCGTACGGGTTAGGATTAGGGGACGGGTGAGGGTCAGGCTTCCGGGAAGGTTTAGGGTTAGAGTTCGGGCTAGGGTTAGGCTTAGGGGTCGGGGACGGTTTAGGGTCCAGGTGAAGGTACGACAACGCTTTAGGGGGAGCGTACGTGTGAGGGCGCGGGTTAGTGTGAGCGTACGGGTTAGGATTAGGGGACGGGTGAGGGGAAGGCTTCGGAGATTCGTTAGGGTTAGGGTTCAGGCTAGGGTTAGGTTTAGGGGAAGGTGACGGTTTAGGGTCCAGGTGAGGGTACGACAACGCTTTAGGTTTAGCATACGTGTGAGGGCGCTGATTAGCGTTAGCATACGGGTTAGGATTAGGGGACGTGTTGGGTCAGGCTTCGGGGAAGTGTTAGGCTTAGATTTCGGTCTAGGGTTAGGGTTAGGGGAAGGGGATGGTTTAGGGTCCAGGTGAGGGTACGACAACGCTTTTGGGGGAGCGAACGTGTGAGGGCCTGGGTTAGTTTGAGTGTACGGGTTAGGATTAGGGGACGGGTGAGGGGAAGGCTTCGGGGAAGGGTTAGGTTTAGGGTTCGGGCTAGGGTTAGGGTTAGGGGACGGGGACAGTTTAGGGTCCAGGTGAGGGTACGACAACGGTTTAGGGGGAGTGTACGTGTGAGGGCGCGGGTTAGTGTGAGCGTACGGGTTAGGATTCGGGGACGGGTGAGGGGAAGGCTTCGGGGAAGGGTTAGGGTTAGGGTTCGGGCTACGGTTAGGGTTAGGGGACGGGGACGGTTTAGGGTCCAGATGAGGGTACGACAACGATTTAGGGGGATCGTACGTGTGAGGGCGTGGGTTAGTGTGAGCATACGGGTTAGGATTAGGGGACGGGTGAGGGGAAGGTTTCGGGGAAGTGTTAGGGTTAGGGTTCGGGCTAGGGTTAGGGTTAGGGGACGGGTACGGTTTAGGATCCAGGTGAGGGTACGACAAAGGTTTCGGTGGAGCGTACGTGTGAGGGCACGGGTTAGTGTGAGCGAACGGGTTAGGATCAGGGGACGGGTGAGGGGAAGGCTTGGGGAAGGGTTAGGGTTAGGGTTCGGGCTAGGATTAGGGTTAGGGGACGGGGACCGTTTAGGGTCCAGGTGAGGGTACAACAACGGTTTAGGGGGAGCGTATGTGTGAGCGTGAGGGTTAGTGTGAGCGTATCGGTTAGTATTAGGGGATGGATGAGGGGAAGGCTTCAGGGAAGGGTTAGGGTTCGGGCTAGGGTTAGGGTTAGGGGACAGGGATGGTTTAGGGTCCAGGTGAGGGTTCGACAACGGTGTAGGGGGAGCGTACGTGTGAGGGCGCTGGTTAATGTGAGCGTACGGGTTAGGATTAGGGGACGGGTGAGGGGAAGGCTTCGGGGAAGGGTTAGGGTTAGGGTTCGGGCTAGGGTTAGGTGACGGTGATGGGGACGTTTTAAGGTCCAGCTGAGGGTACGACAACGGTTTAGGGGGAGCGTACGTGTGAGGGCGCGGGTTAGTGTGAGCGTACGGGTTAGGATTAGGGGACGGGTGAGGGGAAGGCTTCGGAGATTCGTTAGGGTTAGGGTTCAGGCTAGGGTTAGGTTTAGGGGAAGGTGACGGTTTAGGGTCCAGATGAGGATACGACAACGCTTTAGGTGTAGCGTAAGTGTGAGGGCGTGGATTAGCGTGAGCATACGGGTTAGGATTAGGGGACGTGTTGGGTCAGGCTTCGGGGAAATGTTAGGCTTAGGTTTCGGTCTAGGTTTAGGGTTAGGGGACGGGGACGGTTTAGTGTCCAGGTGAGGGTACGACAACGGTTTAGGGGGAGCGTACATGTGAGGGCGCGGGTTAGTGTGAGCGTACTGGTTAGGATTAGGGGATGGGTGAGGGGAAGGCTTCGGGGAAGGGTTAGGGTTAGGGTTCGGGCTAGGGTTAGGGTTAGGGGACGGGGACGGTTTAGGGTCCAGATGAGGGTACGACAACGGTTTAGGGGGAGCGCACGTGTGAGGACGCGGGTTAGTGTGAGCGTACGGGTTAGGATTAGGGGATGGGTGAGGGGAAGGCTTCGGGGAAGGGTTAGGGTTAGGGTTCGGGCTACGGTTAGGGTTAGGGGATGGGGACGGTTTAGGGTCCAGGTGAATGTACGACAACGCTTTAGGGAGAGGGTACGTGTGAGGGCGTGGGTTAGTGTGAGCGTACGGGTTAGGATTAGGGGACGGGTGAGGGGCAGGCTTCGGGAAAGGGTTAGGGTTAGGGTTCAGGCTAGGGTTAGGGTTAGGGGACGGGGACGGTTTAGGGTCCAGGTGAGGGTACGACAACGGTTTAGGGGGATCGTACGTGTGAGGGCATGGGTTAGTTTGAGCGTACGGGTTAGGATTTGGGGACGGGTGAGGGGAAGGCTTCGGGGAAGGGTTAGGGTTAGGGTTCGGGCTAGGGTTAGGGTTTGGGGACGGGGACGGTTTAGGGTCCAGGTGAGGGTACGACAACGGTTTAGGGGGAGCGTACGTGTGAGGACGCGGGTTAGTGTGAGCGTACGGGTTAGGATTAGGGGACGGGTGAGGGGAAGGCTTCGGGGAAGGCTTAGGGTTAGGGTTTGGGCTAGGGTTAGGGTTAGGGGATGGGGACGGTTTAGGGTCCAGGTGAGGGTACGACAACGGTTTAGGGGGAGCGTACGTGTGAGGGCGCGGGTTAGTGTGAGCGTACGGGTTAGGATTAGGGGACGGGTGAGGGGAAGGCTTTTGGGAAGGATTAGGGTTAGTGTGCGGGATAGGGTTAGGGTTAGGGGACGGGGACGGTTTAGGTTCCAGGTGAGGGTACGACAACGGTTTAGGGGGAGCGTACATGTGAGGGCGCGGGTTAGTGTGAGCGTACGGGTTAGGATTAGGGGACGGGTGAGGGGAAGGCTTCGGGGAAGTGTTAGGTTTAGGGTTCTGGCTAGGGTTAGGGTTAGGGGACGGGGACGGTTTAGGGTCCAGGTGAGGGTACGACAACGCTTTAGGGGGAGCGTACGTGTGAGGGCGCTGGTTAGTGTTAGGGTAGGATTAAGAATTAGGTGCCGGGTGAGGTTCCGGCTTCAGGGAAGGGTTCGGTTTAGGGTTCTGGCTAGGGTTGGGTTAGGGGATGGGGACGGTTTAGGGTCTAGGTGAGGGTACGACAACGCTTTCGGGGAATGTACGTGTGAGAGCGCGGGTTAGTGTAAGCGTACGGGTTAGGATTAGGGGACGGGTGAGGGTCAGGCTTCCGGGAAGGTTTAGGGTTAGAGTTCGGGCTAGGGTTAGGCTTAGGGGTCGGGGACGGTTTAGGGTCCAGGTGAAGGTACGACAACGCTTTAGGGGGAGCGTATGTGTGAGGGCATGGGTTAGCGTTTGCGTACGGGTGAGGATTAGGGGACGGGTGAGGGTCAGGCTTCGGGGAAGGGTTAGGGTTAGGGTTCGGGCTAGGGTTAGGGTTAGGGGACGGGAAAGGTTTAGGGTCCAGGTGAAGGTACGACAACGCTTTAGGGGGAGCGTACGTGAGAGGGCGCGGGTTAGTGTGAGCGTACGGGTTAGGATTAGGGGACGGGTGAGGAGAAGGCTTCGGAGATTCGTTAGGGTTAGGGTTCAGGCTAGGGTTAGGTTTAGGGGAAGGTGACGGTTTAGGGTCCAGGTGAGGGTACGACAACGCTTTAGGTTTAGCATACATGTGAGGGCGCTGATTAGCGTTAGCGTACGGGTTAGGATTAGGGGACGAGTTGGGTCAGGCTTCGGGGAAGTGTTAGGCTTAGATTTCGGTCTAGGGTTAGGGTTAGGGGAAGGGGATGGTTTAGGGTCTAGGTGAGGGTACGACAACGCTTTTGGGGGAGCGAACGTGTGAGGGCCTGGGTTAGTTTGAGCGTACGGGTTAGGATTAGGGGACGGGTGAGGGGAAGGCTTCGTGGAAGGGTTAAGTTTAGGGTTCGGACTAGGGTCAGGGTTAGGGGACGGGGACGGTTTAAGATCCAGGTGAGGGTACGACAAAGGTTTCGGTGGAGCGTACGTGTGAGGGCGCGGGTTAGTGTGAGCGAACGGGTTAGGATCAGGGGACGGGTGAGGGGAAGGCTTGGGGAAGGGTTAGGGTTAGGGTTCGGGCTAGGATAGGGTTAGGGGACGGGGACGGTTTAGGGTCCAGGTGAGGGTACGACAACGGTTTAGGGGGAGCGTACGTGTGAGGGCGCGGGTTAGTGTGAGCGTACGGGTTAGGATTAGGGGACGGGTGAGGGGAAGGCTTCGGGGAAGGGTTAGGGTTAAGGGACGGGGACGGTTTACGGTCCAGATGAGGATACGACAACGGTTTAGGGGGAGCGTACGTGTGACGGCACGGGTTAGTGTGAGCGTACGGGTTAGGTTTAGGGGATGGGTGAGGGGAAGGCTTCGGGGAAGGGTTAGGGTTAGGGTTCGGGCTAGGGTTAGGTTTAGGGGACGGGGACGGTTTAGGGTCAAGGTGAGGGTACGACAAAGGTTTAGGGGGAGCGTACGTGTGAAGACGTGGGTTAGTGTGAGCGTATGGGTTAGGATTAGGGGAAGGGTGAGGGGAAGGCTTCAGGGAAGGGTTAGGGTTCGGGCTAGGGTTAGGTTTAGGGTATGGCGACGGTTTAGTGTCCAGCTGAGTGTACAACAACGCTTTAGGTGTAGCGTAAGTGTGAGGGCGTGGATTAGCGTGAGCGTACGGGTTAGGATTAGGGGACGTGTTGGGTCAGGCTTCGGTGAAATGTTAGGCTTAGGTTTCGGTCTAGGTTTAGGGTTAGGGGACGGGGACGGTTTAGGGTCCAGGTGAGGGTACGACAACGGTTTAGGAGGAGCGTACGTGTGAGGGCGCGGGTTAGTGTGAGCGTACGGGTTAGGATTATGGGACGTGTGAGGGGAAGGCTTCGGGGAAGGGTTAGGGTTAGGGTTCGGGCTAGGGTTAGGGCTGGGGACGGGGATGGTTTAGGTTCCAGTTGAGGGTACGACAAAGGTTTAGGGGGAGCGTAAGTGTGAGGGCGCGGGTTAGTGTGAGCGTACGGGTTAGGATTAGGGGACGGGTGAGGGGAAGGCTTCGGGGAAGGTTTAGGGTTAGGGTTCGGGCTAGGATTAGGGTTAGGGGACGGGGACTGTTTAGGGTCCAGGTGAGGGTTCGACAACGGTGTAGGGGGAGCGTACGTGTGAGCGTGAGGGTTAGTGTGAGCGTATGGGTTAGGATTGGGGGACGGGTGAGGGGAAGACTTCAGGGAAGGGTTAGGGTTTGGGCTAGGGTTAGGGGACGGGGATGGGCACGGTTTAGGGTCCAGGTGAGTGTACGACAACGGTTTAGGGGGAGCGTACGTGTGAGGGCGCGGGTTAGTGTGAGCGTACGGGTTAGGATTAGGGGACGGGTGAGGGGAAGTCTTCGGGGAAGGGTTAGGTTTAGGGTTCGGGCTAGGGTTAGGGTTAGGGGACGGGGACGGTTTAGGGTCCAGGTGAGGGTACGACAACGGTTTAGGGCGAGCGTACATATGAGGGCGCGGGTTAGTGTGAGCGTACGGGTTAGGATTAGGGGACTGGTGAGGGGAAGGCTTCGGGGAAGGGTTAGGGTTAGGGTTCGGGCTAGGGTTAGGTTTAGGGTTAGGGGACGGTTTAGTGTCCAGGTGAGGGTACGACAACGGTTTAGGAGGAGCGTACGTGTGAGGGCGCGGGTTAGTGTGAGCGTACTGGTTAGGATTAGGGGACGGTTGAGGGGAAGGCTTCGGGGAAGGGTTAGGGTTAGGGTTCGGGCTAGGGTTAGGGTTAGGGGACGGGGACGGTTTAGGGTCCAGGTGAGGGTACGACAACGGTTTAGGGGGAGCGCACGTGTGAGGGCGCGGGTTAGTGTGAGCGTACGGGTTAGGATTAGGGGATGGGTGAGGGGAAGGCTTCGGGGAAGGGTTAGGGTTAGGGTTCGGGCTACGGTTAGGGTTAGGGGATGGGGACAGTTTAGGGTCCAGGTGAATGTACGACAATGCTTTAGGGAGAGGGTACGTGTGAGGGCGCGGGTTAGTGTGAGCGTACGGGTTAGGATTAGGGGACGGGTGAGGGGAAGGCTTCGGGAAAGGGTTAGGGTTAGGATTCAGGCTAGGGTTAGGGTTAGGGGACGGGGACGGTTTAGGGTCCAGGTGAGGGTACGACAACGGTTTAGGGGGATCGTACGTGTGAGGGCATGGGTTAGTTTGAGCGTACGGGTTAGGATTTGGGGACGGGTGAGGGGAAGGCTTCGGGGAAGGGTTAGGTTTAGGGTTCGGGCTAGGGTTAGGGTTTGGGGACGGGGACGGTTTAGGGTCCAGGTGAGTGTACGACAACGGTTTAGGGGGAGCGTACGTGTGAGGCCGCGGGTTAGTGTGAGCGTACGGGTTAGGATTAGGGGACGGGTGAGGGGAAGGCTTCGGGGAAGGGTTAGGGTTAGGGTTCGCGGTAGGGTTAGAGTTAGGAGATGGGGACGGTTTAGTGTCCAGGTGAGGGTATGACAATGCTTTAGGGGGAGCGTACATGTGAGGGTGTGGGTTAGCGTTAGCGTACGGGTTAGGATTAGAGGACGTGTGAGGGTCAGGCTTTGGGGAAGGGTTAGAGTTAGGGTTCGGGCTAGGGTTAGGGTTAGGGGACGGGGACGGTTTAGGGTACAGCTGAGGGTACGACAACGCTTTAGGTGTAGTGTACGTTTGAGGGCGCGGATTAGCGTTAGCCTACGGGTTAGGATTATGGGAAGGGTTGGGTTAGGATTCGCGGAAGGGTTAGGGTTAGGGTTGGGCTAAGGTTACGGAAAGGAGATGGGGATGGTTTAGGGTTCAGGTGAGGGTACGACAAAGCTTTAGGGGGAACCTACGTGTGAGGGCGCGGGTTCGCGTTAGCGTGCGGGTTAGGATTAGGGGATGGGTAAGGGTCAGGCTTCGGGGAATGGTTAGGGTTAGGGTTCCGTCTAGGGTTAGGGTTATCGGACGGGGACGGTTTAGGGTTCAGGTGAGGTGACGACAACGCTTTAGGGCTAGCGTACGTGTGAGGGCGCGGGTTAGCGTTAGCGTACGGGTTAGGATTAGGGGACGGGGGAGGGTCAGGCTTCGGGGAAGTGTTAGGGTTAGGGTTCGGGCTAGGGTTAGCGTTAGGGGACGGGGACGGTTTAGGGTCCAGGTGAGGGTACAACAACGCTTTAGGGGGAGCGTACGTGTGAGGGCGCTGGTTAGTGTTAGGGTAGGAGTAAGGATTAGGTGCCGGGTGAGGTTCCGGCTTCAGGGAAGGGTTCGGTTTAGGGTTCGGGCTAGGGTTAGGGTTAGGGGATGGGGACGGTTTAGGGTCTAGGTGAGGGTACGACAACGCTTTCGGGGAACGTACGTGTGAGAGCGCGGGTTAGTGTAAGCGTACGGGTTAGGATTAGGGGACGGGTGAGGGTCAGGCTTCCGGGAAGGTTTAGGGTTAGAGTTCGGGCTAGGGTTAGGCTTAGGGGTCGGGGACGGTTTAGGGTCCAGGTGAAGGTACGACAACGCTTTAGGGGGAGCGTACGTGTGAGGGCGCGGGTTAGTGTGAGCGTACGGGTTAGGATTAGGGGACGGGTGAGGGGAAGGCTTCGGAGATTCGTTAGGGTTAGGGTTCAGGCTAGGGTTAGGTTTAGGGGAAGGTGACGGTTTAGGGTCCAGGTGAGGGTACGACAACGCTTTAGGTTTAGCATACGTGTGAGGGCGCTGATTAGCGTTAGCATACGGGTTAGGATTAGGGGACGTGTTGGGTCAGGCTTCGGGGAAGTGTTAGGCTTAGATTTCGGTCTAGGGTTAGGGTTAGGGGAAGGGGATGGTTTAGGGTCCAGGTGAGGGTACGACAACGCTTTTGGGGGAGCGAACGTGTGAGGGCCTGGGTTAGTTTGAGTGTACGGGTTAGGATTAGGGGACGGGTGAGGGGAAGGCTTCGGGGAAGGGTTAGGTTTAGGGTTCGGGCTAGGGTTAGGGTTAGGGGACGGGGACAGTTTAGGGTCCAGGTGAGGGTACGACAACGGTTTAGGGGGAGTGTACGTGTGAGGGCGCGGGTTAGTGTGAGCGTACGGGTTAGGATTCGGGGACGGGTGAGGGGAAGGCTTCGGGGAAGGGTTAGGGTTAGGGTTCGGGCTAGGGTTAGGGTTAGGGGACGGGGACGGTTTAGGGTCCAGATGAGGGTACGACAACGATTTAGGGGGATCGTACGTGTGAGGGCGTGGGTTAGTGTGAGCATACGGGTTAGGATTAGGGGACGGGTGAGGGGAAGGCTTCGGGGAAGTGTTAGGGTTAGGGTTCGGGCTAGGGTTAGGGTTAGGGGACGGGTACGGTTTAGGATCCAGGTGAGGGTACGACAAAGGTTTCGGTGGAGCGTACGTGTGAGGGCGCGGGTTAGTGTGAGCGAACGGGTTAGGATCAGGGGACGGGTGAGGGGAAGGCTTGGGGAAGGGTTAGGGTTAGGGTTCGGGCTAGGATTAGGGTTAGGGGACGGGGACGGTTTAGGGTCCAGGTGAGGGTACAACAACGGTTTAGGGGGAGCGTACGTGTGAGCGTGAGGGTTAGTGTGAGCGTATCGGTTAGTATTAGGGGATGGATGAGGGGAAGGCTTCAGGGAAGGGTTAGGGTTCGGGCTAGGGTTAGGGTTAGGGGACAGGGATGGTTTAGGGTCCAGGTGAGGGTTCGACAACGGTGTAGGGGGAGCGTACGTGTGAGGGCGCTGGTTAATGTGAGCGTACGGGTTAGGATTAGGGGACGGGTGAGGGGAAGGCTTCGGGGAAGGGTTAGGGTTAGGGTTCGGGCTAGGGTTAGGTGACGGTGATGGGGACGTTTTAAGGTCCAGCTGAGGGTACGACAACGGTTTAGGGGGAGCGTACGTGTGAGGGCGCGGGTTAGTGTGAGCGTACGGGTTAGGATTAGGGGACGGGTGAGGGGAAGGCTTCGGGGAAGTGTTAGGTTTAGGGTTCCGGCTAGGGTTAGGGTTAGGGGACGGGGACGGTTTAGGGTCCAGGTGAGGGTACGACAACGGTTTCGGGGGAGCGTACGTGTGAGGGCGTGGGTTAGTGTGAGCGTACGGGTTAGGATTAGGGGACGGGTGAGGGGAAGGCTTCGGAGATTCGTTAGGGTTAGGGTTCAGGCTAGGGTTAGGTTTAGGGGAAGGTGACGGTTTAGGGTCCAGATGAGGATACGACAACGCTTTAGGTGTAGCGTAAGTGTGAGGGCGTGGATTAGCGTGAGCATACGGGTTAGGATTAGGGGACGTGTTGGGTCAGGCTTCGGGGAAATGTTAGGCTTAGGTTTCGGTCTAGGTTTAGGGTTAGGGGACGGGGACGGTTTAGTGTCCAGGTGAGGGTACGACAACGGTTTAGGGGGAGCGTACATGTGAGGGCGCGGGTTAGTGTGAGCGTACTGGTTAGGATTAGGGGATGGGTGAGGGGAAGGCTTCGGGGAAGGGTTAGGGTTAGGGTTCGGGCTAGGGTTAGGGTTAGGGGACGGGGACGGTTTAGGGTCCAGATGAGGGTACGACAACGGTTTAGGGGGAGCGCACGTGTGAGGGCGCGGGTTAGTGTGAGCGTACGGGTTAGGATTAGGGGATGGGTGAGGGGAAGGCTTCGGGGAAGGGTTAGGGTTAGGGTTCGGGCTACGGTTAGGGTTAGGGGATGGGGACGGTTTAGGGTCCAGGTGAATGTACGACAACGCTTTAGGGAGAAGGTACGTGTGAGGGCGTGGGTTAGTGTGAGCGTACGGGTTAGGATTAGGGGACGGGTGAGGGGCAGGCTTCGGGAAAGGGTTAGGGTTAGGGTTCAGGCTAGGGTTAGGGTTAGGGGACGGGGACGGTTTAGGGTCCAGGTGAGGGTACGACAACGGTTTAGGGGGATCGTACGTGTGAGGGCATGGGTTAGTTTGAGCGTACGGGTTAGGATTTGGGGACGGGTGAGGGGAAGGCTTCGGGGAAGGGTTAGGGTTAGGGTTCGGGCTAGGGTTAGGGTTTGGGGACGGGGACGGTTTAGGGTCCAGGTGAGGGTACGACAACGGTTTAGGGGGAGCGTACGTGTGAGGACGCGGGTTAGTGTGAGCGTACGGGTTAGGATTAGGGGACGGGTGAGGGGAAGGCTTCGGGGAAGGCTTAGGGTTAGGGTTTGGGCTAGGGTTAGGGTTAGGGGATGGGGACGGTTTAGGGTCCAGGTGAGGGTACGACAACGGTTTAGGGGGAGCGTACGTGTGAGGGCGCGGGTTAGTGTGAGCGTACGGGTTAGGATTAGGGGACGGGTGAGGGGAAGGCTTTTGGGAAGGATTAGGGTTAGTGTGCGGGATAGGGTTAGGGTTAGGGGACGGGGACGGTTTAGGTTCCAGGTGAGGGTACGACAACGGTTTAGGGGGAGCGTACATGTGAGGGCGCGGGTTAGTGTGAGCGTACGGGTTAGGATTAGGGGACGGGTGAGGGGAAGGCTTCGGGGAAGTGTTAGGTTTAGGGTTCTGGCTAGGGTTAGGGTTAGGGGACGGGGACGGTTTAGGGTCCAGGTGAGGGTACGACAACGCTTTAGGGGGAGCGTACGTGTGAGGGCGCTGGTTAGTGTTAGGGTAGGATTAAGAATTAGGTGCCGGGTGAGGTTCCGGCTTCAGGGAAGGGTTCGGTTTAGGGTTCTGGCTAGGGTTAGGGTTAGGGGATGGGGACGGTTTAGGGTCTAGGTGAGGGTACGACAACGCTTTCGGGGAATGTACGTGTGAGAGCGCGGGTTAGTGTAAGCGTACGGGTTAGGATTAGGGGACGGGTGAGGGTCAGGCTTCCGGGAAGGTTTAGGGTTAGAGTTCGGGCTAGGGTTAGGCTTAGGGGTCGGGGACGGTTTAGGGTCCAGGTGAAGGTACGACAAAGCTTTAGGGGGAGTGTATGTGTGAGGGCATGGGTTAGCGTTTGCGTACGGGTTAGGATTAGGGGACGGGTGAGGGTCAGGCTTCGGGGAAGGGTTAGGGTTAGGGTTCGGGCTAGGGTTAGGTTTAGGGGACGGGAAAGGTTTAGGGTCCAGGTGAAGGTACGACAACGCTTTAGGGGGAGCGTACGTGAGAGGGCGTGGGTTAGTGTGAGCGTACGGGTTAGGATTAGGGGACGGGTGAGGAGAAGGCTTCGGAGATTCGTTAGGGTTAGGGTTCAGGCTAGGGTTAGGTTTAGGGGAAGGTGACGGTTTAGGGTCCAGGTGAGGGTACGACAACGCTTTAGGTTTAGCATACATGTGAGGGCGCTGATTAGCGTTAGCGTACGGGTTAGGATTAGGGGACGAGTTGGGTCAGGCTTCAGGGAAGTGTTAGGCTTAGATTTCGGTCTAGGGTTAGGGTTAGGGGAAGGGGATGGTTTAGGGTCTAGGTGAGGGTACGAGAACGCTTTTGGGGGAGCGAACGTGTGAGGGCCTGGGTTAGTTTGAGCGTACGGGTTAGGATTAGGGGACGGGTGAGGGGAAGGCTTCGTGGAAGGGTTAAGTTTAGGGTTCGGGCTAGGGTCAGGGTTAGGGGATGGGGACGGTTTAGGATCCAGGTGAGGGTACGACAAAGGTTTCGGTGGAGCGTACGTGTGAGGGCGCGGGTTAGTGTGAGCGAACGGGTTAGGATCAGGGGACGGGTGAGGGGAAGGCTTGGGGAAGGTTTAGGGTTAGGGTTCGGGCTAGGATAGGGTTAGGGGACGGGGACGGTTTAGGGTCCAGGTGAGGGTACGACAACGGTTTAGGGGGAGCGTACGTGTGAGGGCGCGGGTTAGTGTGAGCGTACGGGTTAGGATTAGGGGACGGGTGAGGGGAAGGCTTCGGGGAAGGGTTAGGGTTAAGGGACGGGGACGGTTTACGGTCCAGATGAGGATACGACAACGGTTTAGGGGGAGCGTACGTGTGACGGCACGGGTTAGTGTGAGCGTACGGGTTAGGTTTAGGGGATGGGTGAGGGGAAGGCTTCGGGGAAGGGTTAGGGTTAGGGTTCGGGCTAGGGTTAGGTTTAGGGGACGGGGACTGTTTAGGGTCAAGGTGAGGGTACGACAAAGGTTTAGGGGGAGCGTACGTGTGAAGACGTGGGTTAGTGTGAGCGTATGGGTTAGGATTAGGGGAAGGGTGAGGGGAAGGCTTCAGGGAAGGGTTAGGGTTCGGGCTAGGGTTAGGTTTAGGGTATGGCGACGGTTTAGTGTCCAGCTGAGTGTACAACAACGCTTTAGGTGTAGCGTAAGTGTGAGGGCGTGGATTAGCGTGAGCGTACGGGTTAGGATTAGGGGACGTGTTGGGTCAGGCTTCGGTGAAATGTTAGGCTTAGGTTTCGGTCTAGGTTTAGGGTTAGGGGACGGGGACGGTTTAGGGTCCAGGTGAGGGTACGACAACGGTTTAGGAGGAGCGTACGTGTGAGGGCGCGGGTTAGTGTGAGCGTACGGGTTAGGATTATGGGACGTGTGAGGGGAAGGCTTCGGGGAAGGGTTAGGGTTAGGGTTCGGGCTAGGGTTAGGGCTGGGGACGGGGATGGTTTAGGGTCCAGTTGAGGGTACGACAAAGGTTTAGGGGGAGCGTAAGTGTGAGGGCGCGGGTTAGTGTGAGCGTACGGGTTAGGATTAGGGGACGGGTGAGGGGAAGGCTTCGGGGAAGGTTTAGGGTTAGGGTTCGGGCTAGGATTAGGGTTAGGGGACGGGGACTGTTTAGGGTCCAGGTGAGGGTTCGACAACGGTGTAGGGGGAGCGTACGTGTGAGCGTGAGGGTTAGTGTGAGCGTATGGGTTAGGATTGGGGGACGGGTGAGGGGAAGACTTCAGGGAAGGGTTAGGGTTTGGGCTAGGGTTAGGGGACGGGGATGGGCACGGTTTAGGGTCCAGGTGAGTGTACGACAACGGTTTAGGGGGAGCGTACGTGTGAGGGCGCGGGTTAGTGTGAGCGTACGGGTTAGGATTAGGGGACGGGTGAGGGGAAGTCTTCGGGGAAGGGTTAGGTTTAGGGTTCGGGCTAGGGTTAGGGTTAGGGGACGGGGACGGTTTAGGGTCCAGGTGAGGGTACGACAACGGTTTAGGGCGAGCGTACATATGAGGGCGCGGGTTAGTGTGAGCGTACGGGTTAGGATTAGGGGACTGGTGAGGGGAAGGCTTCGGGGAAGGGTTAGGGTTAGGGTTCGGGCTAGGGTTAGGTTTAGGGTTAGGGGACGGTTTAGTGTCCAGGTGAGGGTACGACAACGGTTTAGGAGGAGCGTACGTGTGAGGGCGCGGGTTAGTGTGAGCGTACTGGTTAGGATTAGGGGACGGGTGAGGGGAAGGCTTCGGGGAAGGGTTAGGGTTAGGGTTCGGGCTAGGGTTAGGGTTAGGGGACGGGGACGGTTTAGGGTCCAGGTGAGGGTACGACAACGGTTTAGGGGGAGCGCACGTGTGAGGGCGCGGGTTAGTGTGAGCGTACGGGTTAGGATTAGGGGATGGGTGAGGGGAAGGCTTCGGGGATGGGTTAGGGTTAGGGTTCGGGCTACGGTTAGGGTTAGGGGATGGGGACAGTTTAGGGTCCAGGTGAATGTACGACAATGCTTTAGGGAGAGGGTACGTGTGAGGGCGCGGGTTAGTGTGAGCGTACGGGTTAGGATTAGGGGACGGGTGAGGGGAAAGCTTCGGGAAAGGGTTAGGGTTAGGATTCAGGCTAGGGTTAGGGTTAGGGGACGGGGACGGTTTAGGGTCCAGGTGAGGGTACGACAACGGTTTAGGGGGATCGTACGTGTGAGGGCATGGGTTAGTTTGAGCGTACGGGTTAGGATTTGGGGACGGGTGAGGGGAAGGCTTCGGGGAAGGGTTAGGGTTAGGGTTCGGGCTAGGGTTAGGGTTTGGGGACGGGGACGGTTTAGGGTCCAGGTGAGTGTACGACAACGGTTTAGGGGGAGCGTACGTGTGAGGCCGCGGGTTAGTGTGAGCGTACGGGTTAGGATTAGGGGACGGGTGAGGGGAAGGCTTCGGGGAAGGGTTAGGGTTAGGGTTCGCGGTAGGGTTAGAGTTAGGAGATGGGGACGGTTTAGTGTCCAGGTGAGGGTATGACAATGCTTTAGGGGGAGCGTACATGTGAGGGTGTGGGTTAGCGTTAGCGTACGGGTTAGGATTAGAGGACGTGTGAGGGTCAGGCTTTGGGGAAGGGTTAGAGTTAGGGTTCGGGCTAGGGTTAGGGTTAGGGGACGGGGACGGTTTAGGGTACAGCTGAGGGTACGACAACGCTTTAGGTGTAGTGTACGTTTGAGGGCGCGGATTAGCGTTAGCCTACGGGTTAGGATTAGGGGAAGGGTTGGGTTAGGATTCGCGGAAGGGTTAGGGTTAGGGTTGGGCTAGGGTTACGGAAAGGAGATGGGGATGGTTTAGGGTTCAGGTGAGGGTACGACAAAGCTTTAGGGGGAACCTACGTGTGAGGGCGCGGGTTCGCGTTAGCGTGCGGGTTAGGATTAGGGGATGGGTAAGGGTCAGGCTTCGGGGAATGGTTAGGGTTAGGGTTCCGTCTAGGGTTAGGGTTATCGGACGGGGACGGTTTAGGGTTCAGGTGAGGTGACGACAACGCTTTAGGGCTAGCGTACGTGTGAGGGCGCGGGTTAGCGTTAGCGTACGGGTTAGGATTAGGGGACGGGGGAGGGTCAGGCTTCGGGGAAGTGTTAGGGTTAGGGTTCGGGCTAGGGTTAGCGTTAGGGGACGGGGACGGTTTAGGGTCCAGGTGAGGGTACAACAACGCTTTAGGGGGAGCGTACGTGTGAGGGCGCTGGTTAGTGTTAGGGTAGGAGTAAGGATTAGGTGCCGGGTGAGGTTCCGGCTTCAGGGAAGGGTTCGGTTTAGGGTTCGGGCTAGGGTTAGGGTTAGGGGATGGGGACGGTTTAGGGTCTAGGTGAGGGTACGACAACGCTTTCGGGGAACGTACGTGTGAGAGCGCGGGTTAGTGTAAGCGTACGGGTTAGGATTAGGGGACGGGTGAGGGTCAGGCTTCCGGGAAGGTTTAGGGTTAGATTTCGGGCTAGGGTTAGGCTTAGGGGTCGGGGACGGTTTAGGGTCCAGGTGAAGGTACGACAACGCTTTAGGGGGAGCGTACGTGTGAGGGCGCGGGTTAGTGTGAGCGTACGGGTTAGGATTAGGGGACGGGTGAGGGGAAGGCTTCGGAGATTCGTTAGGGTTAGGGTTCAGGCTAGGGTTAGGTTTAGGGGAAGGTGACGGTTTAGGGTCCAGGTGAGGGTACGACAACGCTTTAGGTTTAGCATACGTGTGAGGGCGCTGATTAGCGTTAGCATACGGGTTAGGATTAGGGGACGTGTTGGGTCAGGCTTCGGGGAAGTGTTAGGCTTAGATTTCGGTCTAGGGTTAGGGTTAGGGGAAGGGGATGGTTTAGGGTCCAGGTGAGGGTACGACAACGCTTTTGGGGGAGCGAACGTGTGAGGGCCTGGGTTAGTTTGAGTGTACGGGTTAGGATTAGGGGACGGGTGAGGGGAAGGCTTCGGGGAAGGGTTAGGGTTAGGGTTCGGGCTAGGGTTAGGGTTAGGGGACGGGGACAGTTTAGGGTCCAGGTGAGGGTACGACAACGGTTTAGGGGGAGTGTACGTGTGAGGGCGTGGGTTAGTGTGAGCGTACGGGTTAGGATTCGGGGACGGGTGAGGGGAAGGCTTCGGGGAAGGGTTAGGGTTAGGGTTCGGGCTAGGGTTAGGGTTAGGGGACGGGGACGGTTTAGGGTCCAGATGAGGGTACGACAACGATTTAGGGGGATCGTACGTGTGAGGGCGTGGGTTAGTGTGAGCATACGGGTTAGGATTAGGGGACGGGTGAGGGGAAGGCTTCGGGGAAGTGTTAGGGTTAGGGTTCGGGCTAGGGTTAGGGTTAGGGGACGGGTACGGTTTAGGATCCAGGTGAGGGTACGACAAAGGTTTCGGTGGAGCGTACGTGTGAGGGCGCGGGTTAGTGTGAGCGAACGGGTTAGGATCAGGGGACGGGTGAGGGGAAGGCTTGGGGAAGGGTTAGGGTTAGGGTTCGGGCTAGGATTAGGGTTAGGGGACGGGGACGGTTTAGGGTCCAGGTGAGGGTACAACAACGGTTTAGGGGGAGCGTACGTGTGAGCGTGAGGGTTAGTGTGAGCGTATCGGTTAGTATTAGGGGATGGATGAGGGGAAGGCTTCAGGGAAGGGTTAGGGTTCGGGCTAGGGTTAGGGTTAGGGGACAGGGATGGTTTAGGGTCCAGGTGAGGGTTCGACAACGGTGTAGGGGGAGCGTACGTGTGAGGGCGCTGGTTAATGTGAGCGTACGGGTTAGGATTAGGGGACGGGTGAGGGGAAGGCTTCGGGGAAGGGTTAGGGTTAGGGTTCGGGCTAGGTTTAGGTGACGGTGATGGGGACGTTTTAAGGTCCAGCTGAGGGTACGACAACGGTTTAGGGGGAGCGTACGTGTGAGGGCGCGGGTTAGTGTGAGCGTACGGGTTAGGATTAGGGGACGGGTGAGGGGAAGGCTTCGGGGAAGTGTTAGGTTTAGGGTTCCGGCTAGGGTTAGGGTTAGGGGACGGGGACGGTTTAGGGTCCAGGTGAGGGTACGACAACGGTTTCGGGGGAGCGTACGTGTGAGGGCGTGGGTTAGTGTGAGCGTACGGGTTAGGATTAGGGGACGAGTGAGGGGAAGGCTTCGGAGATTCGTTAGGGTTAGGGTTCAGGCTAGGGTTAGGTTTAGGGGAAGGTGACGGTATAGGGTCCAGATGAGGATACGACAACGCTTTAGGTGTAGCGTAAGTGTGAGGGCGTGGATTAGCGTGAGCATACGGGTTAGGATTAGGGGACGTGTTGGGTCAGGCTTCGGGGAAATGTTAGGCTTAGGTTTCGGTCTAGGTTTAGGGTTAGGGGACGGGGACGGTTTAGTGTCCAGGTGAGGGTACGACAACGGTTTAGGGGGAGCGTACATGTGAGGGCGCGGGTTAGTGTGAGCGTACTGGTTAGGATTAGGGGATGGGTGAGGGGAAGGCTTCGGGGAAGGGTTAGGGTTAGGGTTCGGGCTAGGGTTAGGGTTAGGGGACGGGGACGGTTTAGGGTCCAGATGAGGGTACGACAACGGTTTAGGGGGAGCGCACATGTGAGGGCGCGGGTTAGTGTGAGCGTACGGGTTAGGATTAGGGGATGGGTGAGGGGAAGGCTTCGGGGAAGGGTTAGGGTTAGGGTTCGGGCTACGGTTAGGGTTAGGGGATGGGGACGGTTTAGGGTCCAGGTGAATGTACGACAACGCTTTAGGGAGAGGGTACGTGTGAGGGCGTGGGTTAGTGTGAGCGTACGGGTTAGGATTAGGGGACGGGTGAGGGGCAGGCTTCGGGAAAGGGTTAGGGTTAGGGTTCAGGCTAGGGTTAGGGTTAGGGGACGGGGACGGTTTAGGGTCCAGGTGAGGGTACGACAACGGTTTAGGGGGATCGTACGTGTGAGGGCATGGGTTAGTTTGAGCGTACGGGTTAGGATTTGGGGACGGGTGAGGGGAAGGCTTCGGGGAAGGGTTAGGGTTAGGGTTCGGGCTAGGGTTAGGGTTTGGGGACGGGGACGGTTTAGGGTCCAGGTGAGGGTACGACAACGGTTTAGGGGGAGCGTACGTGTGAGGACGCGGGTTAGTGTGAGCGTACGGGTTAGGATTAGGGGACGGGTGAGGGGAAGGCTTCGGGGAAGGCTTAGGGTTAGGGTTTGGGCTAGGGTTAGGGTTAGGGGATGGGGACGGTTTAGGGTCCAGGTGAGGGTACGACAACGGTTTAGGGGGAGCGTACGTGTGAGGGCGCGGGTTAGTGTGAGCGTACGGGTTAGGATTAGGGGACGGGTGAGGGGAAGGCTTTTGGGAAGGATTAGGGTTAGTGTGCGGGATAGGGTTAGGGTTAGGGGACGGGGACGGTTTAGGTTCCAGGTGAGGGTACGACAACGGTTTAGGGGGAGCGTACATGTGAGGGCGCGGGTTAGTGTGAGCGTACGGGTTAGGATTAGGGGACGGGTGAGGGGAAGGCTTCGGGGAAGTGTTAGGTTTAGGGTTCTGGCTAGGGTTAGGGTTAGGGGACGGGGACGGTTTAGGGTCCAGGTGAGGGTACGACAACGCTTTAGGGGGAGCGTACGTGTGAGGGCGCTGGTTAGTGTTAGGGTAGGATTAAGAATTAGGTGCCGGGTGAGGTTCCGGCTTCAGGGAAGGGTTCGGTTTAGGGTTCTGGCTAGGGTTAGGGTTAGGGGATGGGGACGGTTTAGGGTCTAGGTGAGGGTACGACAACGCTTTCGGGGAATGTACGTGTGAGAGCGCGGGTTAGTGTAAGCGTACGGGTTAGGATTAGGGGACGGGTGAGGGTCAGGCTTCCGGGAAGGTTTAGGGTTAGAGTTCGGGCTAGGGTTAGGCTTAGGGGTCGGGGACGGTTTAGGGTCCAGGTGAAGGTACGACAACGCTTTAGGGGGAGCGTATGTGTGAGGGCATGGGTTAGCGTTTGCGTACGGGTTAGGATTAGGGGACGGGTGAGGGTCAGGCTTCGGGGAAGGGTTAGGGTTAGGGTTCGGGCTAGGGTTAGGGTTAGGGGACGGGAAAGGTTTAGGGTCCAGGTGAAGGTACGACAACGCTTTAGGGGGAGCGTACGTGAGAGGGCGCGGGTTAGTGTGAGCGTACGGGTTAGGATTAGGGGACGGGTGAGGAGAAGGCTTCGGAGATTCGTTAGGGTTAGGGTTCAGGCTAGGGTTAGGTTTAGGGGAAGGTGACGGTTTAGGGTCCAGGTGAGGGTACGACAACGCTTTAGGTTTAGCATACATGTGAGGGCGCTGATTAGCGTTAGCGTACGGGTTAGGATTAGGGGACGAGTTGGGTCAGGCTTCGGGGAAGTGTTAGGCTTAGATTTCGGTCTAGGGTTAGGGTTAGGGGAAGGGGATGGTTTAGGGTCTAGGTGAGGGTACGACAACGCTTTTGGGGGAGCGAACGTGTGAGGGCCTGGGTTAGTTTGAGCGTACGGGTTAGGATTAGGGGACGGGTGAGGGGAAGGCTTCGTGGAAGGGTTAAGTTTAGGGTTCGGGCTAGGGTCAGGGTTAGGGGACGGGGACGGTTTAGGATCCAGGTGAGGGTACGACAAAGGTTTCGGTGGAGCGTACGTGTGAGGGCGCGGGTTAGTGTGAGCGAACGGGTTAGGATCAGGGGACGGGTGAGGGGAAGGCTTGGGGAAGGGTTAGGGTTAGGGTTCGGGCTAGGATAGGGTTAGGGGACGGGGACGGTTTAGGGTCCAGGTGAGGGTACGACAACGGTTTAGGGGGAGCGTACGTGTGAGGGCGCGGGTTAGTGTGAGCGTACGGGTTAGGATTAGGGGACGGGTGAGGGGAAGGCTTCGGGGAAGGGTTAGGGTTAAGGGACGGGGACGGTTTACGGTCCAGATGAGGATACGACAACGGTTTAGGGGGAGCGTACGTGTGACGGCACGGGTTAGTGTGAGCGTACGGGTTAGGTTTAGGGGATGGGTGAGGGGAAGGCTTCGGGGAAGGGTTAGGGTTAGGGTTCGGGCTAGGGTTAGGTTTAGGGGACGGGGACGGTTTAGGGTCAAGGTGAGGGTACGACAAAGGTTTAGGGGGAGCGTACGTGTGAAGACGTGGGTTAGTGTGAGCGTATGGGTTAGGATTAGGGGAAGGGTGAGGGGAAGGCTTCAGGGAAGGGTTAGGGTTCGGGCTAGGGTTAGGTTTAGGGTATGGCGACGGTTTAGTGTCCAGCTGAGTGTACAACAACGCTTTAGGTGTAGCGTAAGTGTGAGGGCGTGGATTAGCGTGAGCGTACGGGTTAGGATTAGGGGACGTGTTGGGTCAGGCTTCGGTGAAATGTTAGGCTTAGGTTTCGGTCTAGGTTTAGGGTTAGGGGACGGGGACGGTTTAGGGTCCAGGTGAGGGTACGACAACGGTTTAGGAGGAGCGTACGTGTGAGGGCGCGGGTTAGTGTGAGCGTACGGGTTAGGATTATGGGACGTGTGAGGGGAAGGCTTCGGGGAAGGGTTAGGGTTAGGGTTCGGGCTAGGGTTAGGGCTGGGGACGGGGATGGTTTAGGGTCCAGTTGAGGGTACGACAAAGGTTTAGGGGGAGCGTAAGTGTGAGGGCGCGGGTTAGTGTGAGCGTACGGGTTAGGATTAGGGGACGGGTGAGGGGAAGGCTTCGGGGAAGGTTTAGGGTTAGGGTTCGGGCGAGGATTAGGGTTAGGGGACGGGGACTGTTTAGGGTCCAGGTGAGGGTTCGACAATGGTGTAGGGGGAGCGTACGTGTGAGCGTGAGGGTTAGTGTGAGCGTATGGGTTAGGATTGGGGGACGGGTGAGGGGAAGACTTCAGGGAAGGGTTAGGGTTTGGGCTAGGGTTAGGGGACGGGGATGGGCACGGTTTAGGGTCCAGGTGAGTGTACGACAACGGTTTAGGGGGAGTGTACGTGTGAGGGCGCGGGTTAGTGTGAGCGTACGGGTTAGGATTAGGGGACGGGTGAGGGGAAGTCTTCGGGGAAGGGTTAGGTTTAGGGTTCGGGCTAGGGTTAGGGTTAGGGGACGGGGACGGTTTAGGGTCCAGGTGAGGGTACGACAACGGTTTAGGGCGAGCGTACATATGAGGGCGCGGGTTAGTGTGAGCGTACGGGTTAGGATTAGGGGACTGGTGAGGGGAAGGCTTCGGGGAAGGGTTAGGGTTAGGGTTCGGGCTAGGGTTAGGTTTAGGGTTAGGGGACGGTTTAGTGTCCAGGTGAGGGTACGACAACGGTTTAGGAGGAGCGTACGTGTGAGGGCGCGGGTTAGTGTGAGCGTACTGGTTAGGATTAGGGGACGGGTGAGGGGAAGGCTTCGGGGAAGGGTTAGGGTTAGGGTTCGGGCTAGGGTTAGGGTTAGGGGACGGGGACGGTTTAGGGTCCAGGTGAGGGTACGACAACGGTTTAGGGGGAGCGCACGTGTGAGGGCGCGGGTTAGTGTGAGCGTACGGGTTAGGATTAGGGGATGGGTGAGGGGAAGGCTTCGGGGAAGGGTTAGGGTTAGGGTTCGGGCTACGGTTAGGGTTAGGGGATGGGGACAGTTTAGGGTCCAGGTGAATGTACGACAATGCTTTAGGGAGAGGGTACGTGTGAGGGCGCGGGTTAGTGTGAGCGTACGGGTTAGGATTAGGGGACGGGTGAGGGGAAGGCTTCGGGAAAGGGTTAGGGTTAGGATTCAGGCTAGGGTTAGGGTTAGGGGACGGGGACGGTTTAGGGTCCAGGTGAGGGTACGACAACGGTTTAGGGGGATCGTACGTGTGAGGGCATGGGTTAGTTTGAGCGTACGGGTTAGGATTTGGGGACGGGTGAGGGGAAGGCTTCGGGGAAGTGTTAGGGTTAGGGTTCGGGCTAGGGTTAGGGTTTGGGGACGGGGACGGTTTAGGGTCCAGGTGAGTGTACGACAACGGTTTAGGGGGAGCGTACGTGTGAGGCCGCGGGTTAGTGTGAGCGTACGGGTTAGGATTAGGGGACGGGTGAGGGGAAGGCTTCGGGGAAGGGTTAGGGTTAGGGTTCGCGGTAGGGTTAGAGTTAGGAGATGGGGACGGTTTAGTGTCCAGGTGAGGGTATGACAATGCTTTAGGGGGAGCGTACATGTGAGGGTGTGGGTTAGCGTTAGCGTACGGGTTAGGATTAGAGGACGTGTGAGGGTCAGGCTTTGGGGAAGGGTTAGAGTTAGGGTTCGGGCTAGGGTTAGGGTTAGGGGACGGGGACGGTTTAGGGTACAGCTGAGGGTACGACAACGCTTTAGGTGTAGTGTACGTTTGAGGGCGCGGATTAGCGTTAGCCTACGGGTTAGGATTAGGGGAAGGGTTGGGTTAGGATTCGCGGAAGGGTTAGGGTTAGGGTTGGGCTAGGGTTACGGAAAGGAGATGGGGATGGTTTAGGGTTCAGGTGAGGGTACGACAAAGCTTTAGGGGGAACCTACGTGTGAGGGCGCGGGTTCGCGTTAGCGTGCGGGTTAGGATTAGGGGATGGGTAAGGGTCAGGCTTCGGGGAATGGTTAGGGTTAGGGTTCCGTCTAGGGTTAGGGTTATCGGACGGGGACGGTTTAGGGTTCAGGTGAGGTGACGACAACGCTTTAGGGCTAGCGTACGTGTGAGGGCGCGGGTTAGCGTTAGCGTACGGGTTAGGATTAGGGGACGGGGGAGGGTCAGGCTTCGGGGAAGTGTTAGGGTTAGGGTTCGGGCTAGGGTTAGCGTTAGGGGACGGGGACGGTTTAGGGTCCAGGTGAGGGTACAACAACGCTTTAGGGGGAGCGTACGTGTGAGGGCGCTGGTTAGTGTTAGGGTAGGAGTAAGGATTAGGTGCCGGGTGAGGTTCCGGCTTCAGGGAAGGGTTCGGTTTAGGGTTCGGGCTAGGGTTAGGGTTAGGGGATGGGGACGGTTTAGGGTCTAGGTGAGGGTACGACAACGCTTTCGGGGAACGTACGTGTGAGAGCGCGGGTTAGTGTAAGCGTACGGGTTAGGATTAGGGGACGGGTGAGGGTCAGGCTTCCGGGAAGGTTTAGGGTTAGAGTTCGGGCTAGGGTTAGGCTTAGGGGTCGGGGACGGTTTAGGGTCCAGGTGAAGGTACGACAACGCTTTAGGGGGAGCGTACGTGTGAGGGCGCGGGTTAGTGTGAGCGTACGGGTTAGGATTAGGGGACGGGTGAGGGGAAGGCTTCGGAGATTCGTTAGGGTTAGGGTTCAGGCTAGGGTTAGGTTTAGGGGAAGGTGACGGTTTAGGGTCCAGGTGAGGGTACGACAACGCTTTAGGTTTAGCATACGTGTGAGGGCGCTGATTAGCGTTAGCATACGGGTTAGGATTAGGGGACGTGTTGGGTCAGGCTTCGGGGAAGTGTTAGGCTTAGATTTCGGTCTAGGGTTAGGGTTAGGGGAAGGGGATGGTTTAGGGTCCAGGTGAGGGTACGACAACGCTTTTGGGGGAGCGAACGTGTGAGGGCCTGGGTTAGTTTGAGTGTACGGGTTAGGATTAGGGGACGGGTGAGGGGAAGGCTTCGGGGAAGGGTTAGGTTTAGGGTTCGGGCTAGGGTTAGGGTTAGGGGACGGGGACAGTTTAGGGTCCAGGTGAGGGTACGACAACGGTTTAGGGGGAGTGTACGTGTGAGGGCGCGGGTTAGTGTGAGCATACGGGTTAGGATTCGGGGACGGGTGAGGGGAAGGCTTCGGGGAAGGGTTAGGGTTAGGGTTCGGGCTAGGGTTAGGGTTAGGGGACGGGGACGGTTTAGGGTCCAGATGAGGGTACGACAACGATTTAGGGGGATCGTACGTGTGAGGGCGTGGGTTAGTGTGAGCATACGGGTTAGGATTAGGGGACGGGTGAGGGGAAGGCTTCGGGGAAGTGTTAGGGTTAGGGTTCGGGCTAGGGTTAGGGTTAGGGGACGGGTACGGTTTAGGATCCAGGTGAGGGTACGACAAAGGTTTCGGTGGAGCGTACGTGTGAGGGCGCGGGTTAGTGTGAGCGAACGGGTTAGGATCAGGGGACGGGTGAGGGGAAGGCTTGGGGAAGGGTTATGGTTAGGGTTCGGGCTAGGATTAGGGTTAGGGGACGGGGACGGTTTAGGGTCCAGGTGAGGGTACAACAACGGTTTAGGGGGAGCGTACGTGTGAGCGTGAGGGTTAGTGTGAGCGTATCGGTTAGTATTAGGGGATGGATGAGGGGAAGGCTTCAGGGAAGGGTTAGGGTTCGGGCTAGGGTTAGGGTTAGGGGACAGGGATGGTTTAGGGTCCAGGTGAGGGTTCGACAACGGTGTAGGGGGAGCGTACGTGTGAGGGCGCTGGTTAATGTGAGCGTACGGGTTAGGATTAGGGGACGGGTGAGGGGAAGGCTTCGGGGAAGGGTTAGGGTTAGGGTTCGGGCTAGGGTTAGGTGATGGTGATGGGGACGTTTTAAGGTCCAGCTGAGGGTACGACAACGGTTTAGGGGGAGCGTACGTGTGAGGGCGCGGGTTAGTGTGAGCGTACGGGTTAGGATTAGGGGACGGGTGAGGGGAAGGCTTCGGGGAAGTGTTAGGTTTAGGGTTCCGGCTAGGGTTAGGGTTAGGGGACGGGGACGGTTTAGGGTCCAGGTGAGGGTACGACAACGGTTTCGGGGGAGCGTACGTGTGAGGGCGTGGGTTAGTGTGAGCGTACGGGTTAGGATTAGGGGACGGGTGAGGGGAAGGCTTCGGAGATTCGTTAGGGTTAGGGTTCAGGCTAGGGTTAGGTTTAGGGGAAGGTGACGGTATAGGGTCCAGATGAGGATACGACAACGCTTTAGGTGTAGCGTAAGTGTGAGGGCGTGGATTAGCGTGAGAATACGGGTTAGGATTAGGGGACGTGTTGGGTCAGGCTTCGGGGAAATGTTAGGCTTAGGTTTCGGTCTAGGTTTAGGGTTAGGGGACGGGGACGGTTTAGTGTCCAGGTGAGGGTACGACAACGGTTTAGGGGGAGCGTACATGTGAGGGCGCGGGTTAGTGTGAGCGTACTGGTTAGGATTAGGGGATGGGTGAGGGGAAGGCTTCGGGGAAGGGTTAGGGTTAGGGTTCGGGCTAGGGTTAGGGTTAGGGGACGGGGACGGTTTAGGGTCCAGATGAGGGTACGACAATGGTTTAGGGGGAGCGCACGTGTGAGGGCGCGGGTTAGTGTGAGCGTACGGGTTAGGATTAGGGGATGGGTGAGGGGAAGGCTTCGGGGAAGGGTTAGGGTTAGGGTTCGGGCTACGGTTAGGGTTAGGGGATGGGGACGGTTTAGGGTCCAGGTGAATGTACGACAACGCTTTAGGGAGAGGGTACGTGTGAGGGCGTGGGTTAGTGTGAGCGTACGGGTTAGGATTAGGGGACGGGTGAGGGGCAGGCTTCGGGAAAGGGTTAGGGTTAGGGTTCAGGCTAGGGTTAGGGTTAGGGGACGGGGACGGTTTAGGGTCCAGGTGAGGGTACGACAACGGTTTAGGGGGATCGTACGTGTGAGGGCATGGGTTAGTTTGAGCGTACGGGTTAGGATTTGGGGACGGGTGAGGGGAAGGCTTCGGGGAAGGGTTAGGGTTAGGGTTCGGGCTAGGGTTAGGGTTTGGGGACGGGGACGGTTTAGGGTCCAGGTGAGGGTACGACAACGGTTTAGGGGGAGCGTACGTGTGAGGACGCGGGTTAGTGTGAGCGTACGGGTTAGGATTAGGGGACGGGTGAAGGGAAGGCTTCGGGGAAGGCTTAGGGTTAGGGTTTGGGCTAGGGTTAGGGTTAGGGGATGGGGACGGTTTAGGGTCCAGGTGAGGGTACGACAACGGTTTAGGGGGAGCGTACGTGTGAGGGTGCGGGTTAGTGTGAGCGTACGGGTTAGGATTAGGGGACGGGTGAGGGGAAGGCTTTTGGGAAGGATTAGGGTTAGTGTGCGGGATAGGGTTAGGGTTAGGGGACGGGGACGGTTTAGGTTCCAGGTGAGGGTACGACAACGGTTTAGGGGGAGCGTACATGTGAGGGCGCGGGTTAGTGTGAGCGTACGGGTTAGGATTAGGGGACGGGTGAGGGGAAGGCTTCGGGGAAGTGTTAGGTTTAGGGTTCTGGCTAGGGTTAGGGTTAGGGGACGGGGACGGTTTAGGGTCCAGGTGAGGGTACGACAACGCTTTAGGGGGAGCGTACGTGTGAGGGCGCTGGTTAGTGTTAGGGTAGGATTAAGAATTAGGTGCCGGGTGAGGTTCCGGCTTCAGGGAAGGTTTCGGTTTAGGGTTCTGGCTAGGGTTAGGGTTAGGGGATGGGGACGGTTTAGGGTCTAGGTGAGGGTACGACAACGCTTTCGGGGAATGTACGTGTGAGAGCACGGGTTAGTGTAAGCGTACGGGTTAGGATTAGGGGACGGGTGAGGGTCAGGCTTCCGGGAAGGTTTAGGGTTAGAGTTCGGGCTAGGGTTAGGCTTAGGGGTCGGGGACGGTTTAGGGTCCAGGTGAAGGTACGACAACGCTTTAGGGGGAGCGTATGTGTGAGGGCATGGGTTAGCGTTTGCGTACGGGTTAGGATTAGGGGACGGGTGAGGGTCAGGCTTCGGGGAAGGGTTAGGGTTAGGGTTCGGGCTAGGGTTAGGGTTAGGGGACGGGAAAGGTTTAGGGTCCAGGTGAAGGTACGACAACGCTTTAGGGGGAGCGTACGTGAGAGGGCGCGGGTTAGTGTGAGCGTACGGGTTAGGATTAGGGGACGGGTGAGAAGGCTTCTGAGATTCGTTAGGGTTAGGGTTCAGGCTAGGGTTAGGTTTAGGGGAAGGTGACGGTTTAGGGTCCAGGTGAGGGTACGACAACGCTTTAGGTTTAGCATACATGTGAGGGCGCTGATTAGCGTTAGCGTACGGGTTAGGATTAGGGGACGAGTTGGGTCAGGCTTCGGGGAAGTGTTAGGCTTAGATTTCGGTCTAGGGTTAGGGTTAGGGGAAGGGGATGGTTTAGGGTCTAGGTGAGGGTACGACAACGCTTTTGGGGGAGCGAACGTGTGAGGGCCTGGGTTAGTTTGAGCGTACGGGTTAGGATTAGGGGACGGGTGAGGGGAAGGCTTCGTGGAAGGGTTAAGTTTAGGGTTCGGGCTAGGGTCAGGGTTAGGGGACGGGGACGGTTTAGGATCCAGGTGAGGGTACGACAAAGGTTTCGGTGGAGCGTACGTGTGAGGGCGCGGGTTAGTGTGAGCGAACGGGTTAGGATCAGGGGACGGGTGAGGGGAAGGCTTGGGGAAGGGTTAGGGTTAGGGTTCGGGCTAGGATAGGGTTAGGGGACGGGGACGGTTTAGGGTCCAGGTGAGGGTACGACAACGGTTTAGGGGGAGCGTACGTGTGAGGGCGCGGGTTAGTGTGAGCGTACGGGTTAGGATTAGGGGACGGGTGAGGGGAAGGCTTCGGGGAAGGGTTAGGGTTAAGGGACGGGGACGGTTTACGGTCCAGATGAGGATACGACAACGGTTTAGGGGGAGCGTACGTGTGAGGGCGCGGGTTAGTGTGAGCGTACGGGTTAGGTTTAGGGGATGGGTGAGGGGAAGGCTTCGGGGAAGGGTTAGGGTTAGGGTTCGGGCTAGGGTTAGGTTTAGGGGACGGGGACGGTTTAGGGTCAAGGTGAGGGTACGACAAAGGTTTAGGGGGAGCGTACGTGTGAAGACGTGGGTTAGTGTGAGCGTATGGGTTAGGATTAGGGGAAGGGTGAGGGGAAGGCTTCAGGGAAGGGTTAGGGTTCGGGCTAGGGTTAGGTTTAGGGTATGGCGACGGTTTAGTGTCCAGCTGAGTGTACAACAACGCTTTAGGTGTAGCGTAAGTGTGAGGGCGTGGATTAGCGTGAGCGTACGGGTTAGGATTAGGGGACGTGTTGGGTCAGGCTTCGGTGAAATGTTAGGCTTAGGTTTCGGTCTAGGTTTAGGGTTAGGGGACGGGGACGGTTTAGGGTCCAGGTGAGGGTACGACAACGGTTTAGGAGGAGCGTACGTGTGAGGGCGCGGGTTAGTGTGAGCGTACGGGTTAGGATTATGGGACGTGTGAGGGGAAGGCTTCGGGGAAGGGTTAGGGTTAGGGTTCGGGCTAGGGTTAGGGCTGGGGACGGGGATGGTTTAGGGTCCAGTTGAGGGTACGACAAAGGTTTAGGGGGAGCGTAAGTGTGAGGGCGCGGGTTAGTGTGAGCGTACGGGTTAGGATTAGGGGACGGGTGAGGGGAAGGCTTCGGGGAAGGTTTAGGGTTAGGGTTCGGGCTAGGATTAGGGTTAGGGGACGGGGACTGTTTAGGGTCCAGGTGAGGGTTCGACAACGGTGTAGGGGGAGCGTACGTGTGAGCGTGAGGGTTAGTGTGAGCGTATGGGTTAGGATTGGGGGACGGGTGAGGGGAAGACTTCAGGGAAGGGTTAGGGTTTGGGCTAGGGTTAGGGGACGGGGATGGGCACGGTTTAGGGTCCAGGTGAGTGTACGACAACGGTTTAGGGGGAGCGTACGTGTGAGGGCGCGGGTTAGTGTGAGCGTACGGGTTAGGATTAGGGGACGGGTGAGGGGAAGTCTTCGGGGAAGGGTTAGGTTTAGGGTTCGGGCTAGGGTTAGGGTTAGGGGACGGGGACGGTTTAGGGTCCAGGTGAGGGTACGACAACGGTTTAGGGCGAGCGTACATATGAGGGCGCGGGTTAGTGTGAGCGTACGGGTTAGGATTAGGGGACTGGTGAGGGGAAGGCTTCGGGGAAGGGTTAGGGTTAGGGTTCGGGCTAGGGTTAGGTTTAGGGTTAGGGGACGGTTTAGTGTCCAGGTGAGGGTACGACAACGGTTTAGGAGGAGCGTACGTGTGAGGGCGCGGGTTAGTGTGAGCGTACTGGTTAGGATTAGGGGACGGGTGAGGGGAAGGCTTCGGGGAAGGGTTAGGGTTAGGGTTCGGGCTAGGGTTAGGGTTAGGGGACGGGGACGGTTTAGGGTCCAGGTGAGGGTACGACAACGGTTTAGGGGGAGCGCACGTGTGAGGGCGCGGGTTAGTGTGAGCGTACGGGTTAGGATTAGGGGATGGGTGAGGGGAAGGCTTCGGGGAAGGGTTAGGGTTAGGGTTCGGGCTACGGTTAGGGTTAGGGGATGGGGACAGTTTAGGGTCCAGGTGAATGTACGACAATGCTTTAGGGAGAGGGTACGTGTGAGGGCGCGGGTTAGTGTGAGCGTACGGGTTAGGATTAGGGGACGGGTGAGGGGAAGGCTTCGGGAAAGGGTTAGGGTTAGGATTCAGGCTAGGGTTAGGGTTAGGGGACGGGGACGGTTTAGGGTCCAGGTGAGGGTACGACAACGGTTTAGGGGGATCGTACGTGTGAGGGCATGGGTTAGTTTGAGCGTACGGGTTAGGATTTGGGGACGGGTGAGGGGAAGGCTTCGGGGAAGGGTTAGGGTTAGGGTTCGGGCTAGGGTTAGGGTTTGGGGACGGGGACGGTTTAGGGTCCAGGTGAGTGTACGACAACGGTTTAGGGGGAGCGTACGTGTGAGGCCGCGGGTTAGTGTGAGCGTACGGGTTAGGATTAGGGGATGGGTGAGGGGAAGGCTTCGGGGAAGGGTTAGGGTTAGGGTTCGCGGTAGGGTTAGAGTTAGGAGATGGGGACGGTTTAGTGTCCAGGTGAGGGTATGACAATGCTTTAGGGAGAGCGTACATGTGAGGGTGTGGGTTAGCGTTAGCGTACGGGTTAGGATTAGAGGACGTGTGAGGGTCAGGCTTTGGGGAAGGGTTAGAGTTAGGGTTCGGGCTAGGGTTAGGGTTAGGGGACGGGGACGGTTTAGGGTACAGCTGAGGGTACGACAACGCTTTAGGTGTAGTGTACGTTTGAGGGCGCGGATTAGCGTTAGCCTACGGGTTAGGATTAGGGGAAGGGTTGGGTTAGGATTCGCGGAAGGGTTAGGGTTAGGGTTGGGCTAGGGTTACGGAAAGGAGATGGGGATGGTTTAGGGTTCAGGTGAGGGTACGACAAAGCTTTAGGGGGAACCTACGTGTGAGGGTGCGGGTTCGCGTTAGCGTGCGGGTTAGGATTAGGGGATGGGTAAGGGTCAGGCTTCGGGGAATGGTTAGGGTTAGGGTTCCGTCTAGGGTTAGGGTTATCGGACGGGGACGGTTTAGGGTTCAGGTGAGGTGACGACAACGCTTTAGGGCTAGCGTACGTGTGAGGGCGCGGGTTAGCGTTAGCGTACGGGTTAGGATTAGGGGACGGGGGAGGGTCAGGCTTCGGGGAAGTGTTAGGGTTAGGGTTCGGGCTAGGGTTAGCGTTAGGGGACGGGGACGGTTTAGGGTCCAGGTGAGGGTACAACAACGCTTTAGGGGGAGCGTACGTGTGAGGGCGCTGGTTAGTGTTAGGGTAGGAGTAAGGATTAGGTGCCGGGTGAGGTTCCGGCTTCAGGGAAAGGTTCGGTTTAGGGTTCGGGCTAGGGTTAGGGTTAGGGGATGGGGACGGTTTAGGGTCTAGGTGAGGGTACGACAACGCTTTCGGGGAACGTACGTGTGAGAGCGCGGGTTAGTGTAAGCGTACGGGTTAGGAATTGGGGACGGGTGAGGGTCAGGCTTCCGGGAAGGTTTAGGGTTAGAGTTCGGGCTAGGGTTAGGCTTAGGGGTCGGGGACGGTTTAGGGTCCAGGTGAAGGTACGACAACGCTTTAGGGGGAGCGTACGTGTGAGGGCGCGGGTTAGTGTGAGCGTACGGGTTAGGATTAGGGGACGGGTGAGGGGAAGGCTTCGGAGATTCGTTAGGGTTAGGGTTCAGGCTAGGGTTAGGTTTAGGGGAAGGTGACGGTTTAGGGTCCAGGTGAGGGTACGACAACGCTTTAGGTTTAGCATACGTGTGAGGGCGCTGATTAGCGTTAGCATACGGGTTAGGATTAGGGGACGTGTTGGGTCAGGCTTCGGGGAAGTGTTAGGCTTAGATTTCGGTCTAGGGTTAGGGTTAGGGGAAGGGGATGGTTTAGGGTCCAGGTGAGGGTACGACAACGCTTTTGGGGGAGCGAACGTGTGAGGGCCTCGGTTAGTTTGAGTGTACGGTTTAGGATTAGGGGACGGGTGAGGGGAAGGCTTCGGGGAAGGGTTAGGTTTAGGGTTCGGGCTAGGGTTAGGGTTAGGGGACGGGGACAGTTTAGGGTCCAGGTGAGGGTACGACAACGGTTTAGGGGGAGTGTACGTGTGAGGGCGCGGGTTAGTGTGAGCGTACGGGTTAGGATTCGG
Source organism: Leucopleurus acutus (assembly GCF_964270905.1). Classification (NCBI taxonomy): domain Eukaryota; kingdom Metazoa; phylum Chordata; class Mammalia; order Artiodactyla; family Delphinidae; genus Leucopleurus; species Leucopleurus acutus. The sequence goes on along the minus strand of NW_028138627.1, from coordinate 21,959 downwards.
GGACGGGTGAGGGGAAGGCTTCGGGGAAATGTTAGGGTTAGGGTTCGGGATAGGGTAAGGGTTAGGGGACGGGGACGGTTTAGGGTCCAGGTGAGGGTACGACAACGGTTTAGGGGGAGTGTACGTGTGAGGGCGCGGGTTAGTGTGAGCGTATGGGTTAGGATTCGGGGACGGGTGAGGGGAAGGCTTCGGGGAAGTGTTAGGTTTAAGGGACGGGGACGGTTTAGGGTCCAGGTGAGGGTACGACAACGGTTTAGGGGGAGCGTACGTGTGAGGACCCGGGTTAGTGTGAGCGTACGGGTTAGGATTAGGGGAGGGGTGAGGGGAAGGCTTCGGGGAAGGGTTAGGGTTAGGGTTCAGGCTAGGGTTAGTGTTAGGGGACGGGGACGGTTTAGGGTCAAGGTGAGGGTACGACAACGGTTTAGGGGGAGCGTACGTGTGCGGGCGCGGGTTAGTGTGAGGGTACAGTTTAGGATTATGGGACGGGTGAGGGGAAGGCTTCGGGGAAGGGTTAGGGTTAGGGTTCGGGCTAAGGTTAGGGTTAGGGGACAGGGATGGTTTAGCGTCCAGGTTAGGGTACGACAACGGTTTAGGGGGAGCGTACGTGTGAGGGCGTGGGTTAGTGTGAGCGAACGGGTTAGGATTAGGGGACGGGTAAGGGGAAGGCTTGAGGAAGGGTTAGGGTTAGGGTTCGGGCTAGGATTAGGGTTAGGGGACGGGGACGGTTTAGGGTCCAGGTGAGGGTACAACAACGGTTTAGGGGGAGCGTACGTGTGAGCGTGAGGGTTAGTGTAAGCGTATCGGTCAGGGTTAGGGGACGGATGAGGGGAAGGCTTCAGGGAAGGGTTAGGGTTCGGGCTAGGGTTAGGGTTAGGGGACAGGGACGGTTTAGGGTCCAGGTGAGGGTACGACAACGGTTTAGGGGGAGCGTATGTGTGAGGGCTCTGGTTAATGTGAGCGTACGGGTTAGAATTAGGGGACGGGTGAGGGGAAGGCTTCAGGGAAGGGTTAGGGTCAGGGTTCGGGCTAGGGTTAGGTGACGGGGATGGGGACGTTTTAAGGTCCAGGTGAGGGTACGACAACGGTTTAGGGGGAGCGTACGTGTGAGGGCGCGGGTTAGTGTGATCGTACGGGTTAGGATTAGGGGACGGGTGAGGGGAAGGCTTCGGGCAAGTGTTAGGTTTAGGGTTCCGGCTAGGGTTAGGGTTAGGGGACGGGGATGGTTTAGGGTCCAGGTGAGGGTACGACAACGGTTTAGGGGGAGCGTACGTGTGAGGGCGCGGTTTAGTGTGAGCGTACGGGTTACGATTAGGGGACGGGTGAGGGGAAGGCTTCGGGGAAGGGTTAGGGTTAAGGGACGGGGACGGTTTACGGTCCAGATGAGGATACGACAACGGTTTAGGGGGAGCGTACGTGTGACGGCACGGGTTAGTGTGAGCGTATGGGTTAGGATTAGGGGAAGGGTGAGGGGAAGACTTCAGGGAAGGGTTAGGGTTCGGGCTAGGGTTAGGGTTAGGGGACGGGTACGGTTTCGGGTCCAGGTGAGGGTACGACAATGGTTTAGGGGGAGCGTACATGTGAGGGCATGGGTTAGTGTGAGCGTACGGGTTAGGATTAGGGGACGGGTGAGGGTAAGGCTTTGGGGAAGGGTTAGGGTTAGGGTTCGGGCTAGGGTTAGGGGACGGGGACGGGGACGGTTTGGGGTCCAGGTGAGGGTACGACAATGCTTTAGGGGGACCGTACGTTTGAGCGCGCGGGTTAGCGAGAGCGTACAGGTTAGGATTAGGTGACGGGTGAGAGTCAGGCTTCGGGGAAGGGTTAGTGTTAGGGTTCGCGGTAGGGTTAGAGTTAGGAGACGGGGACGGTTTAGGGTACAGCTGAGGGTACGACAACGCTTTAGGGGGAGTGTACGTGTGAGGGCGGAGGTTAGCGTTAGAGTGCGGGTTAGAATTAGGGGACGGGTTAGGTTCAGGCTTCGGGAAGGGTTAGGGTTAGGGTTCGGGCTAGGGTTAGGGTTAGGGGACGGGGACGGTTTAGGGTCCAGGTGAGGGTACGACAACGCTTTAGGGGAAACATACGTGTGAGGGCGCGGGTTAGTGTGAGCGTACGGGTTAGGATTAGGGGACGGGTGAGTGTCAGGATTCAGGGAAGGTTTAGGGTTAGGGTTCAGTCTAGGGTTAGGGTTAGGGGACGGGGACGGTTTAGGGTCCAGGTGAGGATACGACAACGCTTTAGGGGGAGCGTACGTGTGAGGGCGTGGGTGAGTGTTAGCGTACGGGTTAGAATTAGGGGACGGGTGAGGGTCAGGCTTCGTGGAAGGGTTAGGGTTAGGGTTCGGCCTAGGTTTAGGGTTAGGGGACGGGGACGGTTGAGGGTCCAGGTGAGGGTATGACAACGCTTTAGGGGTAGCGTAGTTGTGAGAGCGCGGGTCAGTGTTAGCGTACTTGTGAGGATTAGGGGACGGGTGAGGGTCAGGCTTCGGGGAAGGGTTAGGGTTAGGAATCAGGCTAGGTTTAGGGTTAGGGAACCGGGACGGTTTAGGGTCCAGATGAGTGTACGACATCGCTTTAGGGGGAGCGTACGTGTGAGGGCACGGGTTAGCGTTAGCGTACAGGTTAGGATTAGGGGACGGGTGAGGGTCAGGATTCGGGGAAGGGTTAAGGTTAGGGTTCGGCCTAGGGATAGGGTTAGGGGACGGGGATGGTTTAGGGTCCAGGTGAGGGTACGACAACGCTTTAGATGGAGCGTACGTGTGAGGGCGCGTGTTAGTGTTAGCGTACGGATTAGGATTAGGGGACAGGTGAGTGTCAGGCTTCGGGGAATCGTTAGGGCTAGGGTTCGGGCTAGGGTTAGGTTTAGGGGATGGTGACGGTTTAGGGTCCAGGTGAGGGTACGACAACGCTTTAGGTTTAGCATACGTGTGAGGGAGCGGATTAGCGTTAGCGTACGGGTTAGGATTAGGGGACGTGTTGGGTCAGGCTTCGGGGAAGGGTCAGGCTTAGGTTTCGGTCTAGGGTTAGGGTTAGGAGAAGGGGATGGTTGAGGGTCCAGGTGAGGGTACGACAACACTTTAGGGGGAGCGTACGTGTGAGGGCGCGGGTTATTGTTAGCGTACGGGTTAGGATTAGGGCACGGGTGAGGTTCAGGCTTCGGGGAAGGTTTAGGGTTAGGGTTTGGGCTAGGGTTAGTGTTAGGGGGCGAGGACGGTTTAGGGTCCACGTGAGGGTACGACAAAGCTTTAGGGGGAGCATACGTGTGAGGGCGCGTGTTAGTGTCAGCGTACGGGTTAGGATTATGGGACTGATGAGGGTCAGGCTTCGGGGAAGTGTTAGGGTTAGGAACAGGCTAGGGTTAGGGTTAGGGGATGGGGACGGTTTAGGGTACAGGTGAGGGTACGACAACGCTTTAGGGGGAGCGTACGTGTGAGGGCGTGGGTTAGCGTTTGCGTACGGGTTAGGATTAGGGGACGGTTGAGGGTCAGGCTTCGCGGAAGGCTAAGGTTTAGGGTTCAGGCTAGGGTTAGGGCTAGGGGCCGGGAACGGTTTAGGGTCCAGGTGAGGGTACGACAACGCTTTTGGGGGAGCGTACGTGTGAGGGCGTGGGTTAGTGTTAGCATACGTGATAGGATTAGGGTACGGGTGAGGGTCAGGCTTCGGGGAAGGGTTAGGGTTAGGGTTCGGGCTAAGGTTAGGGTTAGGGGACGGGGACGGTTTAGGGTCCAGGTGAGTGTACGACAACGCTTTAGGGGGAGTGTACGTGTGAGGGCGCGGGTTAGTGTTAGCGTACGGGTGAGGATTAGGGGACGGGTGAGGGTCAGGCTTCGGGGAAGTGTTAGGGTTAGTGTTCGGGCTAGGGTTAGGGGACGGGGACTGGGACGGTTGAGGGTCCAGGTTAGGGTATGACAACGCTTTAGGGGTAGCGTACTTGTGAGGGCGCATGTCAGTGTTTGCGTACAGGTTAGGATTAGGGGACGGGTGAAGGTCAGGCTTTGGGGAAGGGTTAGGGTTAGGGATCAGGCTAGGGTTAAGGATAGGGGACCGGGACGGTTCAGGGTTCATGTGAGTTTACGACAACACTTTAGGGGGAGCGTAAGTGTGAGAGCGCGGGTTAGTGTTAGCATACGGGTTAGGATTAGGGGACGGGTGAGGGTCAGGATTCGGGGAAGGGTTAAGGTTAGGGTTCGGCCTAGGGTTAGGGTTAGGGGACGGGGACGGTTTAGGGTCCAGGTGAGGGTACGACAACACTTTAGATGGAGCGTACATGTGAGGGCGCATGTTAGTGTTAGCGTACGGATTAGGATTAGGGGACAGGTGAGTGTCAGGCTTCGGGGAATCGTTAGGGTTAGGGTTCGGGCTAGGGTTACGTTTAGGGGATGGTGACGGTTTAGGGTCCAGGTGAGGGAACGACAACGCTTTAGGTTTAGCATACGTGTGAGGGAGTGGATTAGCGTTAGCGTACGGGTTAGGATTAGGGGACGTGTTGGGTCGGCTTCGGGGAAGTGTTAGGGTTAGGGTTAGGGCTAGGGTTAGGGTTAGGGGACGGGGACGGTTTAGGGTCCAGGTGAGGGTACGACAACGGTTTAGGGGGAGCGTACGTGAGAGGGCGCGGATTAGTGTGAGTGTACAGGTTAGGATTAGGGGACGGGTGAGGGGAAGGCTTCGGGAAAAGGTTAGGGTTAGGGTTCGGGCTACGTTTAGGTTTAGGGGACGGGGACGGTTTAGGGTCCACGTCAGGGTACGACAACGGTTTAGGGGGAGCGTACGTGTGAGGGCGTGGGTTAGTTTGAGCGTACGGGTTAGGATTATGGGACGGGTGAGGGGAAGGCTTCGGAGAAGGGTTAGGATTAGGGTTCGGGCTAGGGTTAGGGTTAGGGGATGGGGACGGTTTAGGGTCCAGGTGAGGGTACGACAACGGTTTAGGGGGAGCGTACGTGTGAGGGCAAGGGTTAGTGTGAGCGTACGGGTTAGGATTAGGGGACGGGTGAGGGCAAGGCTTCAGGGAAGGTTTAGGGTTAGGGTTCGGGCTAGGGTTAGGGTAAGGGGACGGGGACGGTTTAGGGTCCAGGTGAGGGTACGACAAAGATTTAGAGGGAGCGTACGTGTGAGGGCGCGGGTTAGTGTGAGCGTACGGGTTAGGATTAGGGGACGGGTGAGGGGAAGGCTTCGGGGAAGGGTTAGGGTTAAGGGACGGGGACGGATTACGGTCCAGATGAGGGTACGACAACGGTTTAGGGGGAGCGTACGTGTGAGGACGCAGGTTAGTATGAGTGTACGGGTTAGGATTAGGAGACGGGTGAGGGTAAGGCTTTGGGGAAGGGTTAGGTTTAGGGTTCGGGCTAGGGTTAGGGTTAGGGGACGGGGACGGTTTAGGGTCCAGGTGAGGGTACGACAACGGTTTAGGGGGAGCGCACGTGTGAGGGCACGGGTTAGTGTGAGCGTACGGGTTAGGAGTAGGGGACGGGTGAGGGTATGGCTTCGGGGAAGTGTTAGGGTTAGGGTTCGGGCTAGGGTTAGGGTTAGGGGATGGGAAAGGTTTAGAGTACAGGTGAGGGTACGACAACGGTTTAGGGGGAGCGTACGTGTGAGGGCGCGGGTTAGTGTGAGCGTACGGGATAGGATTAGGGGACAGGTGAGGGGAAGGCTTCGGGGAAGGGTTAGGGTTAGGGTTCGGGCTATGGTTAGGATTAGGGGACGGGGACGGTTTACGGTCCAGGTGAGGGTACGACAACGGTTTAGGGGGAGCATTCGTGTGAGGGCGTGGGTTAGTGTGAGCGTACGGATTAGGATTCGGGGACGGGTGAGGGGAAGCCTTCGGGGAAGTGTTAGGGTTAGGTTTCGGGCTAGGGTTAGGGTTAGGGGACGGGGACGGTTTAGGGTCCAGGTGAGGGTACGACAACGGTTTAGGGGGAGCGTACGTGTGAGGGCGCGGGTTAGTGTGAGCGTACGGGTTAGGATAAGGGGACGGGTGAGGGGAAGGCTTCGGGGAAGGGTTAGGGTTAGGGTTCGGGCTACGGTTAGGTTTAGGGGACGGGGACGGTTTAGGGTCCAGGTGAAGGTACGACAACGCTTTAGGGGGAGCGTACGTGTGAGGGCGCGGGTTAGTGTGAGCGTACGGGTTAGGATTAGGGGACGGGTGAGGGGAAGGCTTCGGGAAAGTGTTAGGGTTAGGGTTCGGGCTAGGGTTATGGTTAGGGGACGGGGACGGTTTAGGGTCCAGGTGAGGGTACGACAATGGTTTAGGGGGAGCGTACGTGTGAGGGCGCGGGTTAGTGTGAGCGTATGGGTTAGGATTAGGGGACGGGTGAGGGTCAGGCTTCAGGGAAGGGTTAGGGTTAGGGATCGGGCTAGGGTTAAGGTTAGGGGACCGGGACGGTTTAGGGTTCATGTGAGGTTACGACAACGCTTTAGCGGGAGCGTACGTGTGAGAACGCAGGTTAGTGTTAGCGTACGGGTTAGGATTAGGTGACGGGTGAGGGTCAGGATTCGGGGAAGGGTTAGGGTTAGGGTTCGGGCTGGGGTTAGGGGATGGGGACAGGGACGGTTTAGGGTCCAGGTGAGGGTACGACAATGCTTTAGGGGGAGCGTACGTGTGAGGGCGCGGGTTAGCGAGAGCGTACAGTTTAGGATTAGGCGTCGGGTGAGAGTCAGGCTTCGGGAAAGTGTTAGGGTTAGGGTTCGCGGTAGGGTTAGAGTTAGGAGACGGGGACGGTTTAGTGTCCAGGTGAGGGTATGACAATGCTTTAGGGGGAGCGTACATGTGAGGGTGTGGGTTAGCGTTAGCATACGGGTTAGGATTAGAGGACGTGTGAGGGTCAGGCTTTGAGGAAGGGTTAGAGTTAGGGTTCAGTCTAGGGTTAGGGTTAGGGGACGGGGACGGTTTAGGGTACAGCTGAGGGTACGACAACGCTTTAGGTGTAGCGTACGTGTGAGGGCGCGGATTAGCGTTAGCGTACGGGTTAGGATTAGGGGAAGGGTTGGGTTAGGATTCGCGGAAGGGTTAGGGTTAGGGTTGGGCTAGGGTTACGGAAAGGAGATGGGGATGGTTTAGGGTTCAGGTGAGGGTACGACAACGCTTTAGGGGGAACCTACGTGTGAGGGCGCGGGTTCGCGTTAGCGTGCGGGTTAGGATTAGGGGATGGGTAAGGGTCAGGCTTCGGGGAATGGTTAGGGTTAGGGTTCCGTCTAGGGTTAGGGTTATCGGACGGGGACGGTTTAGGGTTCAGGTGAGGTGACGACAACGCTTTAGGGCTAGCGTACGTGTGAGGGCGCGGGTTAGCGTTAGCGTACGGGTTAGGATTAGGGGACGGGTGAGGGGAAGGCTTCGGGAAAGTGTTAGGGTTAGGGTTCGGGCTAGGGTTAGGGTTAGGGGACGGGGATGGTTTAGGGTCCAGGTGACGGTACGACAACGGTTAAGGGGGAGCGTACGTGTGAGGGCGTGGGTTAGTGTGAGCGTACGGGTTAGGATTAGGGGACGGGTGAGGGGAAGGCTTCGGGAAAGTGTTAGGGTTAGGGTTCGGGCTAGGGTTAGGGTTAGGGGACGGGGACGGTTTAGGGTCCAGGTGAGGGTACGACATCGGTTTAGGGGGAGCGTACGTGTGAGGGCATGGGTTAGTTTGAGCGTACGGCTTAGGATTAGGGGACGGGTGAGGGGAAGGCTTCGGGGAAAGGTGAGGGTTAGGTTTCGGGCTAGGTTTAGGGTTAGGGGACGGGGACGGTTTAGGGTCCAGGTGAGGATACGACAACGGTTTAGGGGGAGCGTACGTGTGAGGACGCGGGTTAGTGTGAGCGTACGGGTTAGGATTAGGGGACGGGTGAGGGGAAGGCTTCGGGGAAGGGTTAGGGTTAGGGTTCGGGCTAGGGTTAGGGTTAGGGGAAGGGGATGGTTTAGGGTCCAGGTGAGGGTACGGCAAAGGTTTAGGGGTAGCGTACGTGTGCGGGCGCGGGATAGTGTGAGCGTACAGTTTAGGATTAGGGGACGGGTGAGGGGAAGGCTTCGGGGATGGGATAGGATTAGGGTTCGGGTAGGGTTAGGGTTAGGGGACGGGGACGGTTTAGGGTCCAGGTGAGGGTACGACAACGGTTTAGGGGGAGCGTACATGTGAGGGTGCGGGTTAGTGTGAGTGTACGGGTTAGGATTAGGGGACGGTTGAGGGGAAGGCTTTGGGGAAGGGTTAGGGTTAGGGTTCGGAGTAGGGTCAGGGTTAGGGGACGGGGACGGTTTAGGATCCAGGTGAGGGTACGACAAAGGTTTCGGTGGAGCGTACGTGTGAGGGCGCGGGTTAGTGTGAGCGAACGGGTTAGGATCAGGGGACGGGTGAGGGGAAGGTTTGGGGAAGGGTTAGGGTTAGGGTTCGGGCTAGGATAAGGGTTAGGGGACGGGGACGGTTTAGGGTCCAGGTGAGGTTACAACAACTGTTTAGGGGGAGCGTACGTGTGAGCGTGAGGGTTAGTGTGAGCGTATCGGTTAGTATTAGGGGACGGATGAGGGGAAGGCTTCAGGGAAGGGTTAGGGTTCGGGCTAGGGTTAGGGTTAGGAGACGGGGATGGTTTAGGTTCCAGGTGAGTGTACGACAACGCTTTAGGGAGAGCGTTCGTGTCAGGGTGCGGGTTAGCGTGAGCGTACGGGTTAAGATTAGGGGACGGGTGAGGGTCAGGATTCAGGGAAGTGTTAGGGTTAGGGTTCGAGCTAGGGTTAGGTTTAGGGTATGGGGACGGTTTAGTGTCCAGCTGAGTGTACAACAACGCTTTAGGTGTAGCGTAAGTGTGAGGGCGTGGATTAGCGTGAGCGTACGGGTTAGGATTAGGGGACGTGTTGGTTCAGGCTTCGGGGAAATGTTAGGCTTAGGTTTCGGTCTAGGTTTAGGGTTAGGGGACGGGGACGGTTTAGGGTCCAGGTGAGGGTACGACAACGGTTTAGGAGGAGCGTACGTGTGAGGGCGCGGGTTAGTGTGAGCGTACGGGTTAGGATTATGGGACGGGTGAGGGGAAGGCTTCGGGGAAGGGTTAGGGTTAGGGTTTGGGCTAGGGTTAGGGTTAGGGGACGGGGATGGTTTAGGGTCCAGTTGAGGGTACGACAAAGGTTTAGGGGGAGCGTAAGTGTGAGGGCGCGGGTTAGTGTGAGCGTACGGGTTAGGATTAGGGGACGGGTGAGGGGAAGGCTTCGGGGAAGGGTTAGGGTTAGGGTTCGGGCTAGGATTAGGGTTAGGGGACGGGGACGGTTTAGGGTCCAGGTGAGGGTTCGACAACGGTGTAGGGGGAGCGTACGTGTGAGCGTGAGGGTTAGTGTGAGCGTATGGGTTAGGATTGGGGGACGGGTGAGGGGAAGACTTCAGGGAAGGGTTAGGGTTTGGGCTAGGGATAGGGGACGGGGATGGGCACGGTTTAGGGTCCAGGTGAGGGTACGACAACGGTTTAGGGGGAGCGTACGTGTGAGGGCGCGGGTTAGGGTGAGCGGACGGGTTAGGATTAGGGGACGGGTGAGGGGAAGTCTTCGGGGAAGGGTTAGGTTTAGGGTTCGGGCTAGGGTTAGGGTTAGGGGACGGGGACGGTTTAGGGTCCAGGTGAGGGTACGACAACGGTTTAGGGGGAGCGTACATGTGAGGGCGCGGGTTAGTGTGAGCGTACGGGTTAGGATTAGGGGACTGGTGAGGGGAAGGCTTCGGGGAAGGGTTAGTGTTAGGGTTCGGGCTAGGGTTAGGGTTAGGGTTAGGGGACGGTTTAGTGTCCAGGTGAGGGTACGACAACGGTTTAGGAGGAGCGTACGTGTGAGGGCGCAGGTTAGTGTGAGCGTACTGGTTAGGATTAGGCGACGGGTGAGTGGAAGGCTTCGGGGAAGGGTTAGGGTTAGGGTTCGGGCTAGGGTTAGGGTTAGGGGACGGGGACGGTTTAGGGTCCAGGTGAGGGTACGACAACGGTTTAGGGGGAGCGCACGTGTGAGGGCGCGGGTTAGTGTGAGCGTACGGGTTAGGATTAGGGGATGGGTGAGGGGAAGGCTTCGGGGAAGGGTTAGGGTTAGGGTTCGGGCTACGGTTAGGGTTAGGGGATGGGGACGGTTTAGGGTCCAGGTGAATGTACGACAATGCTTTAGGGAGAGGGTACGTGTGAGGGCGCGGGTTAGTGTGAGCGTACGGGTTAGGATTAGGGGACGGGTGAGGGGAAGGCTTCGGGGAAGGGTTAGGGTTAAGGGACGGGGACGGTTTACGGTCCAGATGAGGATACGACAACGGTTTAGGGGGAGCGTACGTGTGACGGCACGGGTTAGTGTGAGCGTATGGGTTAGGATTAGGGGAAGGGTGAGGGGAAGACTTCAGGGAAGGGTTAGGGTTCGGGCTAGGGTTAGGGTTAGGGGACGGGTACGGTTTCGGGTCCAGGTGAGGGTACGACAATGGTTTAGGGGGAGCGTACATGTGAGGGCATGGGTTAGTGTGAGCGTACGGGTTAGGATTAGGGGACGGGTGAGGGGAAGGCTTCGGGGAAGGGTTAGGGTTAGGGTTCGGGCTAGGGTTAGGGGACGGGGACGGGGACGGTTTGGGGTCCAGGTGAGGGTACGACAATGCTTTAGGGGGAGCATACGTGTGAGCACGCGGGTTAGCGAGAGCGTACAGGTTAGGATTAGGCGACGGGTGAGAGTCAGGCTTCGGGGAAGGGTTAGTGTTAGGGTTCGCGGTAGGGTTAGAGTTAGGAGACGGGGACGGTTTAGGGTACAGCTGAGGGTACGACAACGCTTTAGGGGGAGTGTACGTGTGAGGGCGCAGGTTAGCGTTAGAGTACGGGTTAGGATTAGGGGACGGGTTAGGTTCAGGTTCGGGAAGGGTTAGGGTTAGGGTTCGGGCTAGGGTTAGGGTTAGGGGACGGGGACGGTTTAGGGTCCAGGTGAGGGTACGACAACGCTTTAGGGGAAACGTACGTGTGAGGGCGCGGGTTAGTGTGAGCGTACGGGTTAGGATTAGGGGACGGGTGAGTGTCAGGATTCAGGGAAGGTTTAGGGTTAGGGTTCAGTCTAGGATTAGGGTTAGGGGACGGGGACGGTTTAGGGTCCAGATGAGGGTACGACAACGCTTTAGGGGGAGCGTACGTGTGAGGGCGTGGGTGAGTGTTAGCGTACGGGTTAGGATTAGGGGACGGGTGAGGGTCAGGCTTCGTGGAAGGGTTAGGGTTAGGGTTCGGCCTAGGTTTAGGGTTAGGGGACGGGGACGGTTTAGGGTCCAGGTGAGGGTACGACAATGGTTTAGGGGGAGCGTACGTGTGAGGGCATGGGTTAGTTTGAGCGTACGGGTTAGGATTAGGGGACGGGTGAGGGGAAGGCTTCGGGGAAGGGTGAGGGTTAGGGTTCGGGCTAGGGTTAGTGTTAGGGGACGGGGACGGTTTAGGGTCCAGGTGAGGATACGACAACGGTTTAGGGGGAGCGTACGTGTGAGGACGCGGGTTAGTGTGAGCGTACGGGTTAGGATTAGGGGACGGGTGAGGGGAAGGCTTCGGGGAAGGGTTAGGGTTAGGGTTCGGGCTAGGGTTAGGGTTAGGGGAAGGGGATGGTTTAGGGTCCAGGTGAGGGTACGGCAAAGGTTTAGGGGGAGCGTACGTGTGCGGGCGCGGGTTAGTGTGAGCGTACAGTTTAGGATTAGGGGACGGGTGAGGGGAAGGCTTCGGGGATGGGTTAGGGTTAGGGTTCGGGTAGGGTTAGGGTTAGGGGACGGGGACGGTTTAGGGTCCAGGTGAGGTTATAACAACGGTTTAGGGGGAGCGTACGTGTGAGCGTGAGGGTTAGTGTGAGCGTATCGGTTAGTATTAGGGGACGGATGAGGGGAAGGCTTCAGGGAAGGGTTAGGGTTCGGGCTAGGGTTAGGTTTAGGGGACAGGGACGGTTTAGGGTCCAGGTGAGGGTACGACAACGGTATAGGGGGAGCGTACGTGTGAGGGCGCTGGTTAATGTGAGCGTACGGGTTAGGATTAGGGGACGGGTGAGGGGAAGGCTTCGGGGAAGTGTTAGGGTTAGGGTCCGGGCTAGGGTTAGGTGACGGGGATGGGGACGTTTTAAGGTCCAGCTGAGGGTACGACAACGGTTTAGGGGGAGCGTACGTGTGAGGGCGCGGGTTAGTGTGAGCGTACGGGTTAGGATTAGGGGACGGGTGAGGGGAAGGCTTCGGGGAAGTGTTAGGTTTAGGGTTCCGGCTAGGGTTAGGGTTAGGGGACGGGGACGGTTTAGGGTCAAGGTGAGGGTACGACAAAGGTTTAGGGGGAGCGTACGTGTGAAGACGTGGGTTAGTGTGAGCGTATGGGTTAGGATTAGGGGAAGGGTGAGGGGAAGGCTTCAGGGAAGGGTTAGGGTTCGGGCTAGGGTTAGGGTTAGGGGACGGGTACGGTTTCGGGTCCAGGTGAGGGTACGACAATGGTTTAGGGTGAGCGTACATGTGAGGGCACGGGTTAGCGTTAGCGTGCGGGTTAGGATTTGGGAACGGGTGAGGGTGAGGATTCAGGGAAGGGTTAGGGTTAGGGTTCGGGCTAGGGTTAGGGTTAGGAGACGGGGACGGTTTAGGTTCCAGGTGAGTGTACGACAACGCTTTATGGAGAGCCTTCGTGTCAGGGTGCGGGTTAGCGTGAGCGTACGTGTTAAGATTAGGGGACGGGTGAGGGTCAGGATTCAGGGAAGTGTTAGGGTTAGGGTTCGGGCTAGGGTTAGGTTTAGGTTATGGGGACGGTTTAGTGTCCAGCTGAGTGTACAACAACGCTTTAGGTGTAGCGTAAGTGTGAGGGCGTGGATTAGCGTGAGCGTACGGGTTAGGATTAGGGGACGTGTTGGGTCAGGCTTCGGGGAAATGTTAGGCTTAGGTTTCGGTCTAGGTTTAGGGTTAGGGGACGGGGATGGTTTAGGGTCCAGTTGAGGGTACGACAAAGGTTTAGGGGGAGCGTAAGTGTGAGGGCGTGGGTTAGTGTGAGCGTACGGGTTAGGATTAGGGGACGGGTGAGGGGAAGGCTTCGGGGAAGGGTTAGGGTTAGGGTTCGGGCTAGGATTAGGGTTAGGGGACGGGGACGGTTTAGGGTCCAGGTGAGGGTTCGACAATGGTGTAGGGGTAGCATACGTGTGAGCGTGAGGGTTAGTGTGAGCGTATGGGTTAGGATTGGGGGACGGGTGAGGGGAAGACTTCAGGGAAGGGTTAGGGTTTGGGCTAGGGTTAGGGGACGGGGATGGGCACGGTTTAGGGTCCAGGTGAGGGTACGACAACAGTTTAGGGGGAGCGTACGTGTGAGGGCACGGGTTAGTGTGAGCGTACGGGTTAGGATTAGTGGACGGGTGAGGGGAAGTCTTCGGGGAAGGGTTAGGTTTAGGGTTCGGGCTAGGGTTAGGGTTAGGGGACGGCGACGGTTTAGGGTCCAGGTGAGGGTACGACAACGGTTTAGGGGGAGCGTACATGTGAGGGCGCGGGTTAGTGTGAGCCTACGGGTTAGGATTAGGGGATGGGTGAGGGGAAGGCTTCGGGGAAGGGTTAGGGTTAGGGTTCGGGCTACGGTTAGGGTTAGGGGATGGGGACGGTTTAGGGTCCAGGTGAATTTACGACAATGCTTTAGGGAGAGTGTACGTGTGAGGGCGTGGGTTAGTGTGAGCGTACGGGTTAGGATTAGGGGACGGGTGAGGGGAAGGCTTTGGGAAAGGGTTAGGGTTAGGGTTCAGGCTAGGGTTAGGGTTAGGGGACGGGGACGGTTTAGGGTCCAGGTGAGGGTACGACAACGGTTTAGGGGGATCGTACGTGTGAGGGCATGGGTTAGTTTGAGCGTACGGGTTAGGATTTGGGGACGGGTGAGGGGAAGGCTTCGGGGAAGGGTTAGGGTTAGGGTTCGGGCTAAGGTTAGGGTTTGGGGACGGGGACGGTTTAGGGTCCAGGTGAGGGTACGACAACGGTTTAGGGGGAGCGTACATGTGAGGGCGCGGGTTAGTGTGAGCGTACGGGTTAGGATTAGGGGACGGGTGAGGGTCAGGCTTCGGGAAAGTGTTAGGATTAGGGTTCGGGCTATGGTTAGGGGACGGGGACTGGGACGGTTGAGGGTCCAGGTTAGGGTATGACAACGCTCTAGGTGTAGCGTACTTGTGAGGGCGCATGTCAGTGTTAGTGTACAGGTTAGGATTAGGGGACGTGTGAGGGTCAGGCTTCAGGGAAGGGTTAGGGTTAGGGATCGGGCTAGGGTTAAGGTTAGGGGACCGGGACGGTTTAGGGTTCATGTGAGGTTACGACAACGCTTTAGGGGGTGCATACGTGTGAGAGCGCGGGTTAGTGTTAGCGTACGGGTTAGGATTAGGGGACGTGTTGGGTCAGGCTTCGGGGAAGGGTTAGGCTTAGGTTTCGGTCTAGGGTTAGGGTTAGGGGAAGGGGATGGTTTAGGGTCCAGGTGAGGGTACGACAACGATTTTGGGGGAGCGTACGTGTGAGGGCCTGGGTTAGTTTGAGCGTACGGGTTAGGATTAGGGGACGGGTGAGGGGAAGGCTTCAGGGAAGGGTTAGGGTTAGGGTTCGGGCTAGGGTAAGGGTTAGGGGACGGGGACGGTTTAGGGTCCAGGTGAGGGTACGACAACGGTTTAGGGGGAGTGTACGTGTGAGGGCGCGGGTTAGTGTGAGCGTACGGGTTAGGATTCGGGGACGGGTGAGGGGAAGGCTTCGGGGAAGTGTTAGGTTTAAGGGACGGGGACGGTTTAGGGTCCAGGTGAGGGTACGACAACGGTTTAGGGGGAGCGTACGTGTGAGGACCCGGGTTAGTGTGAGCGTACGGGTTAGGATTAGGGGAGGGGTGAGGGGAAGGCTTCGGGGAAGGGTTAGGGTTAGGGTTCAGGCTAGGGTAGTGTTAGGGGACGGGGACGGTTTAGGGTCAAGGTGAGGGTACGACAACGGTTTAGGGGGAGCGTACGTGTGCGGGCGCGGGTTAGTGTGAGGGTACAGTTTAGGATTAGGGGACGGGTGAGGGGAAGGCTTCGGGGAAGGGTTAGTGTTAGGGTGCGGGCTAAGGTTAGGGTTAGGGGACAGGGATGGTTTAGGGTCCAGGTTAGGGTACGACAACGGTTTAGGGGGAGCGTACGTGTGAGGGCGTCAGTTAGTGTGAGCGAACGGGTTAGGATTAGGGGACGGGTAAGGGGAAGGCTTGGGGAAGGGTTAGGGTTAGGGTTCGGGCTAGGATTAGGGTTAGGGGACGGGGACGGTTTAGGGTCCAGGTGAGGGTACAACAACGGTTTAGGGGGAGCGTACGTGTGAATGTGAGGGTTAGTGTAAGCGTATCGGTTAGGATTAGGGGACGGATGAGGGGAAGGCTTCAGGGAAGGGTTAGGGTTCGGGCTAGGGTTAGGGTTAGGGGACGGGGACGGTTTAGGGTCCACGTGAGGGTATGAGAACGCTTTAGGGGGAGCGTACATGTGAGGGCGCGGGTTAGCGTTAACGTACGGGTTAGGATAAGGGGACGGCTGAGGGTCAGGCTTCGAGGAAGGGCTAGGGTTATGGTTCGGCCTAGGGTTAGGGTTAGGGGACGGGGACGGTTTAGGGTCCAGGTGAGGGTATGACAACGCTCTATGGGGAGGGTATGTGTGAGGGCGCCGGTTAGTGTTAGCGTACGAGTAAGGATAAGGGGACGGGTGAGGGCCAGGCTTCAGGGAAGTGTTCGGATTAGGGTTCGGGCTAGGGTTAGTGATAGGGGACGGGGACGGTTTAGGGTCCAGGTGAGGGGACGACAACGCTTTATGGTAACGTATGAGTGAGAGCGTGGGTTAGTGTTAGCGTATGGGTTAGGATTAGGGGACGGGTGAGGGTCAGGCTCGGGGAAGGTTTAACATTAGGGTTCGGGCTAGGGTTAGGGTTAGTGGACGGGGACGATTTAGGGTCCAGGTGAGTGTACGACAACACTTTAGGGGGAGCGTACGTGTGAAGGCGCGGGTTATTGTTAGCGTACGGGTTAGGATTAGGGCACGGGTGAGGTTCAGGCTTCGGGGAAGGTTTAGGGTTAGGGTTTGGGCTAGGGTTAGGGTTAGTGGGCGAGGACGGTTTAGGGTCCACGTGAGGGTACGACAAAGCTTTAGGGGGAGCATACGTGTGAGGGCGCGTGTTAGTGTCAGCGTACGGGTTAGGATTATGGGACTGATGAGGGTCAGGCTTCGGGGAAGTGTTAGGGTTAGGGACAGGCTAGGGTTAGGGTTAGGGGATGGGGACGGTTTAGGGTACAGGTGAGGGTACGACAACACTTTAGGGGGAGCGTACGTGTGAGGGCGTGGGTTAGCGTTTGCGTACGGGTTAGGATTAGGGGACGGTTGAGGGTCAGGCTTCGCGGAAGGCTAAGGTTTAGGGTTCAGGCTAGGGTTAGGGCTAGGGGCCGGGAACGGTTTAGGGTCCAGGTGAGGGTACGACAACGCTTTTGGGGGAGCGTACGTGTGAGGGCGTGGGTTAGTGTTAGCGTACATGATAGGATTAGGGTACGGGTGAGGGTCAGGCTTCGGGGAAGGGTTAGGGTTAGGGTTCGGGCTAGGGTTAGGGTTTGGGGACGGGGACGGTTTAGGGTCCAGGTGAATGTACGACAATGCTTTAGGGAGAGGGTACGTGTGAGGGCGCGGGTTAGTGTGAGCGTACGGGTTAGGATTAGGGGACGGGTGAGTGGAAGGCTTCGGGAAAGGGTTAGGGTTAGGTTTCAGGCTAGGGTTAGGGTTAGGGGACGGGGACGGTTTAGGGTCTAGGTGAGGGTACGACAACGGTTTAGGGGGATCGTACGTGTGAGGGCATGGGTTAGTTTGAGCGTACGGGTTAGGATTTGGGGACGGGTGAGGGGAAGGCTTCGGGGAAGAGTTAGGGTTAGGGTTCGGGCTAGGGTTAGGGTTTGGGGACGGGGACGGTTTAGGGTCCAGGTGAGGGTACGACAACGGTTTAGGGGGAGCGTACATGTGAGGGCGCGGGTTAGTGTGAGCGTACGGGTTAGGATTAGGGGACGGGTGAGGGTCAGGCTTCGGGGAAGTGTTAGGGTTAGGGTTCGGGCTATGGTTAGGGGACGGGGACTGGGACGGTTGAGGGTCCAGGTTAGGGTATGACAACGCTCTAGGTGTAGCGTACTTGTGAGGGCGCATGTCAGTGTTAGTGTACAGGTTAGGATTAGGGGACGGGTGAGGGTCAGGCTTCAGGGAAGGGTTAGGGTTAGGGATCGGGCTAGGGTTAAGGTTAGGGGACCGGGACGGTTTAGGGTTCATGTGAGGTTACGACAACGCTTTAGGGGGTGCATACGTGTGAGAGCGCGGGTTAGTGTTAGCGTACGGGTTAGGATTAGGGGACGTGTTGGGTCAGGCTTCGGGGAAGGGTTAGGCTTAGGTTTCGGTCTAGGGTTAGGGTTAGGGGAAGGGGATGGTTTAGGGTCTAGGTGAGGGTACGACAACGCTTTTGGGGGAGCGTACGTGTGAGGGCCTGGGTTAGTTTGAGCGTACGGGTTAGGATTAGGGGACGGGTGAGGGGAAGGCTTCGGGGAAGGGTTAGGGTTAGGGTTCGGGCTAGGGTAAGGGTTAGGGGACGGGGACGGTTTAGGGTCCAGGTGAGGGTACGACAACGGTTTAGGGGGAGTGTACGTGTGAGGGCGCGGGTTAGTGTGAGCGTACGGGTTAGGATTCGGGGACGGGTGAGGGGAAGGCTTCGGGGAAGTGTTAGGTTTAAGGGACGGGGACGGTTTAGGGTCCAGGTGAGGGTTCGACAACGGTTTAGGGGGAGCGTACGTGTGAGGACCCGGGTTAGTGTGAGCGTACGGGTTAGGATTAGGGGAGGGTTGAGGGGAAGGCTTCGGGGAAGGGTTAGGGTTAGGGTTCAGGCTAGGGTTAGTGTTAGGGGACGGGGACGGTTTAGGGTCAAGGTGAGGGTACGACAACGGTTTAGGGGGAGCGTACGTGTGCGCGCGCGGGTTAGTGTGAGGGTACAGTTTAGGATTAGGGGACGGGTGAGGGGAAGGCTTCGGGGAAGGGATAGGGTTAGGGTTCGGGCTAAGGTTAGGGTTAGGGGACAGGGATGGTTTAGGGTCCAGGTTAGGGTACGACAACGGTTTAGGGGGAGCGTACGTGTGAGGGCGTCAGTTAGTGTGAGCGAACGGGTTAGGATTAGGGGACGGGTAAGGGGAAGGCTTGGGGAAGGGTTAGGGTTAGGGTTTGGGCTAGGATTAGGGTTAGGGGACGGGGACGGTTTAGGGTCCAGGTGAGGGTACAACAACGGTTTAGGGGGAGCGTACGTGTGAGCGTGAGGGTTAGTGTAAGCGTATCGGTTAGGATTAGGGGACGGATGAGGGGAAGGCTTCAGGGAAGTGTTAGGGTTCGGGCTAGGGTTAGGGTTAGGGGACAGGGACGGTTTAGGGTCCAGGTGAGGGTACGACAACGGTTTAGGGGGAGCGTACGTGTGAGGGCGCTGGTTAATGTGAGCGTACGGGTTAGGATTAGGGGACGGGTGAGGGGAAGGCTTCGGGGAAGGGTTAGGGTTAGGGTTCGGGCTAGGGTTAGGTGACGGGGATGGGGACGTTGTAAGGTCCAGGTGAGGGTACGACAACGGTTTAGGGGGAGAGTACGTGTGAGGGCGTGGGTTAGTGTGATCGTACGGGTTAGGATTAGGGGACGGGTGAGGGGAAGGCTTCGGGCAAGTGTTAGGTTTAGGGTTCCGGCTAGGGTTAGGGTTAGGGGACGGGGACGGTTTAGGGTCCAGGTGAGGGTACGACAATCGTTTAGGGGGAGCGTACGTGTGAGGGTGCGGTTTAGTGTGAGCGTACGGGTTAGGATTAGGGGACGGGTGAGGGGAAGGCTTCGGGGAAGGGTTAGGGTTAGGGTTCGGGCTAGGGTTAGGGGACGGGGACGGGGAAAGTTTGGGGTCCAGGTGAGGGTAGGACAATGCTTTAGTGGGAGCGTACGTGTGAGCACGCGGGTTAGCGAGAGCGTATAGGTTAGGATTAGGCGACGGGTGAGAGTCAGGCTTCGGGGAAGGGTTAGTGTTAGGGTTCGCGGTAGGGTTAGAGTTAGGAGACGGGGACGGTTTAGGGTACAGCTGAGGGTACGACAACGCTTTAGGGGGAGTGTACGTGTGAGGGCGTAGGTTAGCGTTAGAGTGCGGGTTAGGATTAGGGGACGGGTTAGGTTCAGGCTTCGGGAAGGGTTAGGGTTAGGGTTCGGGCTAGGGTCAGGGTTAGGGGACGGGGACGGTTTAGGGTCCAGGTGAGGGTACGACAACGCTTTAGGGGAAACGTACGTGTGAGGGCGCGGGTTAGTGTGAGCGTACGGGTTAGGATTAGGGGACGGGTGAGTGTCAGGATTCAGGGAAGGTTTAGGGTTAGGGTTCAGTCTAGGGTTAGGGTTAGGGGACGGGGACGGTTTAGGGTCCAGGTGAGGGTACGACAACGCTTTAGGGGGAGCGTACGTGTGAGGGCGTGGGTGAGTGTTAGCGTACGGGTTAGGATTAGGGGACGGGTGAGGGTCAGGCTTCGTGGAAGGG
>NW_028138628.1:0-60000 GCF_964270905.1 Leucopleurus acutus | reverse complement strand
TACCCATTCCATGGGTCTCAACTCTCCAGGTTTAAGGGATTCTTCCTTCAGCTAAAACATGCATGTGGAACCCAGAGTATGATCCACCGTGTGATCGGGAAACGTGTTCAAATGTGTCTCAGTTTTCGTCCCCTGGTACTCGGGTGCAACATTCCAGACGCTTTACTAACACTCTCCCCACTTGGAGAGTCGGTGCCTTTAACCTCCTGTTTGGCCCAGTTTGCAATTTCTGTGGAAAATGAACAGGAATAGGGAGAACCAATGAGAGACTAGGTGGAGGTGTCTGGACGGGCAAATTTAACTCTCATTTCCCACCATGAAGAGGAATTAACCAAAGGCTCAACATGCCGTGCCGGAAACAAACTAGGGCCTGAAGCAATCCTGCGGTGTTGCGGCCAGCTCACAAGAAAGCGAGTTGAAGAAAGGAGCTCAGGGACACTGTAATTCACAAACCTGCAGAGTTATAAATGACAGCTATCTTCCAAAAATATATTGAAGTAAGGCAGCCAAGAATAGTTGAAAGCTGGGCAGAATTGCAGGAAACTGATTTCAGGAGGTAGACTGGAATTGCATGTAAAGCATAGGAAAAGAGGCAGAACGTCCACAATGATGCACTTGGCCAAAAAGGGCGTTTGCGTTTTTTCCTGAATATATTCAGGAAAAAACGCATACGCCCTTTTTGGCCAACCAAGCAAGCTTGCAAAGGAAATCTGCACTACAATGAAGTCTCACTGCCCCCCGGTCAAAAGGGCCTTCCGAAAAAAGTGTAAAATCCAGAAAGGCAGGACAGGGTATGGAGAACTGGGAGCCTTGTTATGCTGATGGGCGGGATGTAAATTGCCAACAGCCACTCTGGAGAAGTCTACGGTGTTTCCTGAAACATCAAAAAAACAAAGCAACAGAGCCTAGGGCACTTCCACTTATGGTCCTATAGCTTTGGAAAATTAAAATAAAAAAGACACAGCCACCCCAAAATTTCGGCCGGCTCTGTTTACAAGAACCTCGTTTATGGTACAAGTTCAATATCACAGAAAGCGAAAAATGGATAAAGAAGTTGTGGTACTTATGTACAATGGAATATCACTCAGCAATGAAATCTATGTCATCAGTCCCGTAGCAGCATAATGAGTGGATTCAGGTACGATGATTGTAAGTGAAATAAGTCACAGAGAAAAAGAAGCATCATAAGATATCACTAATACACGGAATGTAAACTTGGCTACAAAAGAACTGAATTACAAAACAGAACAGGGTCTCAAATGTAGAAAACCAACTTATGCTTGCTTACGGGGAAAGGTGAGTTGGGGTGCTGCATAAACCAGAGATTGAAATTAGCACAGATACCGTTCCATAAATCAAATATGTAATAGACAAGAGATACTCCTTGCTCAACGAAGTGGACTCAACACCCCATATTAAATGCCTAAGAATATACCTGACTAGTAAGAATCTTAAAACCTATGGATGTATATGTCTCCGAAAGAGAATCAAACGTCTGTACAGCGGCATAAACGCAGCAGTGATAGGAATGGTGAGGTTCGGTGAGCAAATGCAGACCCTTTGAAGTCATATTGCATGGTACCCATTCCATGGGTCTCAACTCTCCAGGATTAAGGGGTTCTTCCTTCAGCTAAAACATGCATGTGGAACCCAGAGTATGATCCACCGTGTGATCGGGAAACGTGTTCAAATGTCTCTCAGTTTTCGTCCGCTGGTACTCGGGTGCAACATTCCAGATGCTTTACTAACACTCTCCCCACTTGGAGAGTCAGTGCCTTTAACCTCCTGTTTGGCCCAGTTTGCAATTTCTGCGTAAGATGAACAGGAATAGGGAGAACCAATGAGAGACTAGGTGGAGGTGTCTGGACGGGCAAATTTAACTCTCATTTCCCACCAGGAAGAGGAATTAACCAAAGGCTCAGCGTGCCATGCCGGAACCACACTAGGGCCAGAAGCAATCCTGCGGTGTTGTGGCCAGCTCACAAGAAAGCGAGTTGAAGAAAGGAGCTCAGGGACACTGTAATTCACAAACCTGCAGAGTTATAAATGACAGCTATCTTCCAAAAATATATTGAAGTAAGGCAGCCAGGAATAGTTGAAAGCGGGGCAGAATTGCAGGAAACTGATTTCAGGAGGTAGACTGGAATTGCATGTAAAGCATAGGAAAAGAGGCAGAACGTCCACAATGATGCACTTGGCCAAAAAGAGCATTTGCGTTTTTTCCTGAATATATTCAGGAAAAAACGCATACGCCCTTTTTGGCCAACCAAGCAAGCTTGCAAAGGAAATCTGCAGTACAATGAAGTCTCACTGCCCCCCCGGTCAAAAGGGCCTTCCGAAAAAAGTGTAAAATCCAGAAAGGCAGGACAGGGTATGGAGAACTGGGAGCCTTGTTATGCTGATGGGCGTGATGTAAATTGCCAGCAGCCACTCTGGAGAAGTGTATGGTGTTTCCTGAAACATCCAAAAAACAAAGCAACAGAGCCTAGGGCACTTCCACTTATGGTCCTATAGCTTAGGGAAATTAAAATCAAAAAGACACAGCCACCCCAAAGTTTGGGACTGCTCTGTTTACAAGAACCTCGTTTACGGTACAAGTTCAATATCACAGAAAGCGAAAAATGGATAAAGAAGTTGTGGTACTTACGTACAATGCAATATCACTCAGCAATGAAATCTATGTCATCAGGCCTGTAGCAGCATAATGAGTGGATTCAGGTACGATGATTCTAAGTGAAATAAGTCACACAGAAAAAGAAACATCATAAGATATCACTACTACACGGAATGTAAACTTGGCTACACAAGAACTGAATTACAAAACAGAACAGGGTGTCAAATGTAGAAAACCAACTTATGCTTGCTTAAGGGGAAAGGTGAGTTGGGGTGCTGCATAAAACCAGAGATTGAAATTAGCACAGATACCGTTCCATAAGCCAAATATGTAATAGACAAGAGCTACTCCTTGCTCAACGAAGTGGACTCAACACCCCATATTAAATGCCTAAGAATATACCTGACTAGTAAGAATCTTAAAACCTATGGATGTATATGTCTCCGAAAGAGAATCAAACGTCTGTACAGCGGCATAAACGCAGCAGTGATAGTATTGGTGAGGTTCGATGAGCAAATGCAAACCATTTGAAGTCATATTGCATGGTACCCATTCCATGGGTCTCAACTCTCCAGGTTTAAGGTATTTTTCCTTCAGCTAAACATGCATGTGGAACACAGAGTATGATCCACCGTGTGATCGGGAAACGTGTTCAAATGTGTCTCAGTTTTCGTCCCCTGTTACTCGGGTGCAACATTCCAGACGCTTTACTAACACTCTCCCCACTTGGAGAGTCAGTGCCTTTAACCTCCTGTTTGGCCCAGTTTGCGATTTCTGCGGAAGATGAACATTAATAGGGAGAACCAATGAGAGACTAGGTGGAGGTGTCTGGACGGGCAAATTTAACTCTCATTTCCCACCAGGAAGAGGAATTAACCAAAGGCTCTGCGTGGCATGCCAGACGCACACTAGGGCCTGAAGCAATCTTGCGGTGTTGCGGCCAGCTCACAAGAAAGCGAGTTGAAGGAAGGAACTCAGGGGCACTGTAATTCACAAACCTGCAGAGTTATAAAGGACAGCTATCGTCCAAAAATATATTGAAGTAAGGCTGTCAAGAGGACTTGAAAGTGGAGCAGAACTGCAGGAAACCGATTTCAGGAGGTAGACTGGAATTGCATGTAAAGCATAGGAAAAGAGGCAGAACGTCCACAATGATGCACTTAGCCAAAAAGGGCGTATGCGTTTTTTCCTGAATATATTCAGGAAAAAACGCATACGCCCTTTTTGGCCAACCAAGCAAGCTTGCAAAGGAAATCTGCACTACAATGAAGTCTCACTGCCCCCCGGTCAAAAGGGCCATCTGAAAAAAGTGTAAAATCCAGAAAGGCAGGACAGGCCATGGAGAACTGGGAGCCTTTTTATGCTGATGGGCGGGATGTAAATTGCCAGCAGCCACTCTGGAGAACTGTATGGTGTTTCCTGAAACATCCAAAAAACAAAGCAACAGAGCCTAGGGCACTTCCACTTATGGTCCTATAGCTTAGGGAAATTAAAATCAAAAAGACACAGCCACCCCAAAGTTTGGGACGGCTCTGTTTACAAGAACCTCGTTTACGGTACAAGTTCAATATCACAGAAAGCGAAAAATGGATAAAGAAGTTGTGGTACTTACGTACAATGCAATATCACTCAGCAATGAAATCTAAGTCATCAGGCCTGTAGCAGCATAATGAGTGGATTCAGGTACGATGATTCTAAGTGAAATAAGTCACACGGAAAAAGGAACATCATAAGATATCACTACTACACGGAATGTAAACTTGGCTACACAAGAACTGAATTACAAAACAGAACAGGGTGTCAAATGTACAAAACCAACTTATGCTTGCTTAAGGGGAAAGGTGAGTTGGGGTGCTGCATAAAACCAGAGATTGAAATTAGCACAGATACCGTTCCATAAGCCAAATATGTAATAGACAAGAGCTACTCCTTGCTCAACGAAGTGGACTCAACACCCCATATTAAACGCCTAAGAATATACCTGACTAGTAAGAATCTACCTGACTAGTAAGAATCTTAAAACCTATGGATTTATATGTCTCCAAAAGAGAATCAAGCGTGTGTACAGCGGCATAAACGCAGCAGTGATAGGATTGGTGAGGTTTGGTGAGCAAATGCAGACCCTTTGAAGTTATATTGCATGGTACCCATTCCATGGGTCTCAACTCTCCAGGTTTAAGGGATTCTTCCTTCAGCTAAAACATGCATGTGGAACCCAGAGTATGATCCACCATGTGATCGGAAAACGTGTTCAAATGTGTCTCAGTTTTCGTCCCCTGGTACTCGGGTGCAACATTCCAGACGCTTTACTAACACTCTCTCCACTTCGAGAGTCAGTGCCTTTAACTTCCTGTTTGGCCAAGTTAGCAATTTCTGTGGAAGATGAACAGGAATAGGGAGAACCAATGAGAGATTAGGTGGAGGTGTCCGGACCGGCAAATTTAACTCTCATTTCCCACCAGGAAGAGGAATTAACCAAAGGCTCAGCATGCCGTGCCGGAACCAAACTAGGGCCTGAAGCAATCCTGCGGTGTTGCGGCCAGCTCTCAAGAAAGCGAGTTGAAGAAAGGAGCTCAGGGGCACTGTAATTCACAAACCTGCAGAGTTATAAATGACAGCTATCTTCCAAAAATATATTGAATTAGGCTGCCAAGAGGAGTTGAAAGCGGGGCAGAATTGCAGGAAACCGATTTCAGGAGGTAGACTGGAATTGCATTTAAAGCATAGGAAAAGAGGCAGAACGTCCACAATGATGCACTTGGCCAAAAAGGGCGTATGCGTTTTTTCCTGAATATATTCAGGAAAAAACGCATACGCCCGTTTTGGCCAACCAAGCAAGCTTGCAAAGGAAATCTGCACTACAATGAAGTCTCACTGCCCCCTGGTCAAAAGGGCCATCTGAAAAAAGTGTAAAATCCAGAAAGGCAGGACAGGCCATGGAGAACTGGGAGCCTAGTTATGCTGATGGGCGGGATGTAAATTGCCAGCAGCCGCTCTGGAGAAGTGTATGGTGTTTCCTGAAACATCCAAAAAACAAAGCAACAGAGCCTAGGGCACTTCCACTTATGGTCCTATAGCTTAGGGAAATTAAAATCAAAAAGACACAGCCACCCCAAAGTTTGGGACGGCTCTGTTTACAAGAACCTCGTTTACGGTACAAGTTCAATATCGCAGAAAGTGAAAAATGGATAAAGAAGTTGTGGTACTTACGTACAATGCAATATCACTCAGCAATGAAATCTATGTCATCAGGCCCGTAGCAGCATAATGAGTGGATTCAGGTATGATGATTCTAACTGAAATAAGTCACACAGAAAAAGAAACATCATAAGATATCACTAATACACGGGATGTAAACTTGGCTACACAGGAACTGGATTACAAAACAGAACAGGGTCTCAAATTTAGAAAACCAACTTATGCTTGCTTAAGGGGAAAGGTGAGTTGGGGTGCTGCATAAAACCAGAGATTGAAATGAGCGCAGATAAAGTTCCTTAAGCCAAATATAGAATAGACAAGAACTACTCCTTGCTCAACGAAATGGACTCAACACCCCATATTAAACGCCTAAGAATGTACCTGACTAGTAAGTATCTTAAAACCTATGGATTGCTATGTCTCTGAAAGAAAATCAAGCGTGTGTACAGGGGCACAAACGCAGCAGTGATAGGATTGGAGAGGTTCGGTGAGCAAATGAAGACCCTTTGAAGTCATATTGCATGGTACCCATTCCACGGGTCTCGACTCTCCAGGTTTAAGGGATTCTTCCTTCAGCTAAAACATGCACATGGAACCGAGTATGATCAACCGTGTGATCGGGAGACGTGTTCCAATATGTCTCAGTTCTCGTCCCCTGGTACTCGGGTGCAACATTCCAGACGCTTTACTAACACTCTCCCGACTTGGAGAGTCAGTGCCTTTAACCTCCTGTTTGGCCCAGTTTGCAATTTCTGCGGAAGATGAACAGGAATAGGGAGAACCAATGAGAGACCAGCTGGAGGTGTCTGGACGGGCAAATTTAACTCTCATTTCCCACCAGGAAGAGGAATTAACCAAAGGCTCAGCGTGCCGTGCCGGAACCAGATTAGGGCCTGAAGCAATCCTGCGGTGTTGCGGCCAGCTCACAAGAAAGCGAGTTGAAGAAAGGAGCTCAGGGGCACTGTAATTCACAAACCTGCAGAGTTATAAATGACAGCTATCGTCCAAAAATATACTGAAGTAAGGCTGCCAAGAGGACTTGAAAGCGGGGCAGAATTGCAGGAAACCGATTTCAGGAGGTAGACTGGAATTGCATTTAAAGCATAGGAAAAGAGGCAGAACGTCCACAATGATGCACTTGGCCAAAAAGGGCGTATGCGTTTTTTCCTGAATATATTCAGGAAAAAACGCATACGCCCTTTTTGGCCAACCAAGCAAGCTTGCAAAGGAAACCTGCACTACAATGAAGTCTCACTTCCCCCCGGTCAAAAGGGCCATCTGAAAAAAGTGTAAAATCCAGAAAGGCAGGACACGCCATGGAGAACTGGGAGCCTTGTTATGCTGATGGGCGGGATGTAAATTGCCAAGAGCCACTCGGGAGAGGTGTATGGTGTTTCCTGAAACATCTAAAAAACAAAGCAACAGAGCCTAGGGCACTTCCACTTATGGTCCTATAGCTTAGGGAAATTAAAATCAAAAAGACACAGCCACCCCAAAGTTTGGGACGGCTCTGTTTACAAGAACCTCGTTTATGATACAAGTTCAATATCGCAGAAAGTGAAAAATGGATAAAGAAGTTGTGGTACTTACGTACAATGCAATATCACTCAGCAATGAAATCTATGTCATCAGGCCCGTAGCAGCATAATGAGTGGATTCAGGTATGATGATTCTAAGTGAAATAAGTCACACAGAAAAAGAAACATCATAAGATATCACTAATACACGGGATGTAAACTTGGCTACACAGGAACTGGATTACAAAACAGAACAGGGTCTCAAATTTAGAAAACCAACTTATGCTTGCTTAAGGGGAAAGGTGAGTTGGGGTGCTGCATAAAACCAGAGATTGAAATGAGCACAGATAAAGTTCCTTAAGCCAAATATGGAATAGACAAGAACTACTCCTTGCTCAACGAAATGGACTCAACACCCCATATTAAACGCCTAAGAATGTACCTGACTAGTAAGTATCTTAAAACCTATGGATTGCTATGTCTCTGAAAGAAAATCAAGCGTGTGTACAGGGGCATAAACGCAGCAGTGATAGGATTGGAGAGGTTCGGTGAGCAAATGAAGACCCTTTGAAGTCATATTGCATGGTACCCATTCCACGGGTCTCAACTCTCCAGGTTTAAGGGATTCTTCCTTCAGCTAAAACATGCACGTGGAACCCAGAGTATGAGCAACCGTGTGATCGGGAGACGTGTTCCAATATGTCTCAGTTCTCGTCCCCTGGTACTCGGGTGCAACATTCCAGACGCTTTACTAACACTCTCCCGACTTGGAGAGTCAGTGCCTTTAACCTCCTGTTTGGCCCAGTTTGCAATTTCTGCGGAAGATGAACAGGAATAGGGAGAACCAATGAGAGACTAGCTGGAGGTGTCTGGACGGGCAAATTTAACTCTCATTTCCCACCAGGAAGAGGAATTAACCAAAGGCTCAGCGTGCCGTGCCGGAACCAGATTAGGGCCTGAAGCAATCCTGCGGTGTTGCGGCCAGCTCACAAGAAAGCGAGTTGAAGAAAGGAGCTCAGGGGCACTGTAATTCACAAACCTGCAGAGTTATAAATGACAGCTATCGTCCAAAAATATACTGAAGTAAGGCTGCCAAGAGGACTTGAAAGCGGGGCAGAATTGCAGGAAACCGATTTCAGGAGGTAGACTGGAATTGCATTTAAAGCATAGGAAAAGAGGCAGAACGTCCACAATGATGCACTTGGCCAAAAAGGGCGTATGCGTTTTTTCCTGAATATATTCACGAAAAAACGCATACGCCCTTTTTGGCCAACCAAGCAAGCTTGCAAAGGAAATCTGCACTACAATGAAGTCTCACTTCCCACCGGTCAAAAGGGCCATCTGAAAAAAGTGTAAAATCCAGAAAGGCAGGACAGGCCATGGAGAACTGGGAGCCTTGTCATGCTGATGGGCGGGATGTAAATTGCCAAGAGCCACTCGGGAGAGGTGTATGGTGTTTCCTGAAACATCTAAAAAACAAAGCAACAGAGCCTAGGGCACTTCCACTTATGGTCCTATAGCTTAGGGAAATTAAAATCAAAAAGACACAGCCACCCCAAAGTTTGGGACGGCTCTGTTTACAAGAACCTCGTTTACGGTACAAGTTCAATATCGCAGAAAGTGAAAAATGGATAAAGAAGTTGTGGTACTTACGTACAATGCAATATCACTCAGCAATGAAATCTATGTCATCAGGCCCGTAGCAGCATAATGAGTGGATTCAGGTATGATGATTCTAACTGAAATAAGTCACACAGAAAAAGAAACATCATAAGATATCACTAATACACGGGATGTAAACTTGGCTACACAGGAACTGGATTACAAAACAGAACAGGGTCTCAAATTTAGAAAACCAACTTATGCTTGCTTAAGGGGAAAGGTGAGTTGGGGTGCTGCATCAAACCAGAGATTGAAATGAGCACAGATAAAGTTCCTTAAGCCAAATATGGAATAGACAAGAACTACTCCTTGCTCAACGAAATGGACTCAACACCCCATATTAAACGCCTAAGAATGTACCTGACTAGTAAGTATCTTAAAACCTATGGATTGCTATGTCTCTGAAAGAAAATCAAGCGTGTGTACAGGGGCATAAACGCAGCAGTGATAGGATTGGAGAGGTTCGGTGAGCAAATGAAGACCCTTTGAAGTCATATTGCATGGTACCCATTCCACGGGTCTCAACTCTCCAGGTTTAAGGGATTCTGCCTTCAGGTAAAACATGCACGTGGAACCCAGAGTATGATCAACCGTGTGATCGGGAGACGTGTTCCAATATGTCTCAGTTCTCGTCCCCTGGTACTCGGGTGCAACATTCCACACGCTTTACTAACACTCTCCCGACTTGGAGAGTCAGTGCCTTTAACCTCCTGTTTGGCCAACTTTGCAATTTCTGCGGAAGATGAACAGGAATAGGGAGAACCAATGAGAGACTAGGTGGAGGTGTCTGGACGGGCAAATTTAACTCTCATTTCCCACCAGGAAGAGGAATTAACCAAAGGCTCAGCGTGCCGTGCCGGAACCAGATTAGGGCCTGAAGCAATCCTGCGGTGTTGCGGCCAGCTCACAAGAAAGCGAGTTGAAGAAAGGAGCTCAGGGGCACTGTAATTCACAAACCTGCAGAGTTATAAATGACAGCTATCGTCCAAAAATATACTGAAGTAAGGCTGCCAAGAGGACTTGAAAGCGGGGCAGAATTGCAGGAAACCGATTTCAGGAGGTAGACTGGAATTGCATTTAAAGCATAGGAAAAGAGGCAGAACGTCCACAATGATGCACTTGGCCAAAAAGGGCGTATGCGTTTTTTCCTGAATATATTCAGGAAAAAACGCATACGCCCTTTTTGGCCAACCAAGCAAGCTTGCAAAGGAAATCTGCACTACAATGAAGTCTCACTTCCCCCCGGTCAAAAGGGCCATCTGAAAAAAGTGTAAAATCCAGAAAGGCAGGACAGGCCATGGAGAACTGGGAGCCTTGTTATGCTGATGGGCGGGATGTAAATTGCCAACAGCCACTCGGGAGAGGTGTATGGTGTTTCCTGAAACATCTAAAAAACAAAGCAACAGAGCCTAGGGCACTTCCACTTATGGTCCTATAGCTTAGGGAAATTAAAATCAAAAAGACACAGCCACCCCAAAGTTTGGGACGGCTCTGTTTACAAGAACCTCGTTTATGGTACAAGTTCAATATCGCAGAAAGTGAAAAATGGATAAAGAAGTTGTGGTACTTACGTACAATGCAATATCACTCAGCAATGAAATCTATGTCATCAGGCCCGTAGCAGCATAATGAGTGGATTCAGGTATGATGATTCTAACTGAAATAAGTCACACAGAAAAAGAAACATCATAAGATATCACTAATACACGGAATGTAAACTTGGGTACACAGGAACTGGATTACAAAACAGAACAGGGTCTCAAATTTAGAAAACCAACTTATGCTTGATTAAGGGGAAAGGTGAGTTGGGGTGCTGCATCAAACCAGAGATTGAAATGAGCACAGATAAAGTTCCTTAAGCCAAATATAGAATAGACAAGAACTACTCCTTGCTCAACGAAATGGACTCAACACCCCATATTAAACGCCTAAGAATGTACCTGACTAGTAAGTATCTTAAAACCTATGGATTGCTATGTCTCTGAAAGAAAATCAAGCGTGTGTACAGGGGCACAAACGCAGCAGTGATAGGATTGGAGAGGTTCGGTGAGCAAATGAAGACCCTTTGAAGTCATATTGCATGGTACCCATTCCACGGGTCTCAACTCTCCAGGTTTAAGGGATTCTTCCTTCAGCTAAAACATGCACATGGAACCCAGAGTATGATCAACCATGTGATCGGGAGACGTGTTCCAATATGTCTCAGTTCTCGTCCCCTGGTACTCGGGTGCAACATTCCAGACGCTTTACTAACACTCTCCCGACTTGGAGAGTCAGTGCCTTTAACCTCCTGTTTGGCCCAGTTTGCAATTTCTGCGGAAGATGAACAGGAATAGGGAGAACCAATGAGAGACTAGGTGGAGGTGTCTGGACGGGCAAATTTAACTCTCATTTCCCACCAGGAAGAGGAATTAACCAAAGGCTCAGCGTGCCGTGCCGGAACCAGATTAGGGCCTGAAGCAATCCTGCGGTGTTGCGGCCAGCTCACAAGAAAGCGAGTTGAAGAAAGGAGCTCAGGGGCACTGTAATTCACAAACCTGCAGAGTTATAAATGACAGCTATCGTCCAAAAATATACTGAAGTAAGGCTGCCAAGAGGACTTGAAAGCGGGGCAGAATTGCAGGAAACCGATTTCAGGAGGTAGACTGGAATTGCATTTAAAGCATAGGAAAAGAGGCAGAACGTCCACAATGATGCACTTGGCCAAAAAGGGCGTATGCGTTTTTTCCTGAATATATTCAGGAAAAAACGCATACGCCCTTTTTGGACAACCAAGCAAGCTTGCAAAGGAAATCTGTACTACAATGAAGTCTCACTTCCCCCCGGTCAAAAGGGCCATCTGAAAAAAGTGTAAAATCCAGAAAGGCAGGACAGGCCATGGAGAACTGGGAGCCTTGTTATGCTGATGGGCGGGATGTAAATTGCCAACAGCCACTCGGGAGAGGTGTATGGTGTTTCCTGAAACATCTAAAAAACAAAGCAACAGAGCCTAGGGCACTTCCACTTATGGTCCTATAGCTTAGGGAAATTAAAATCAAAAAGACACAGCCACCCCAAAGTTTGGGTCGGCTCTGTTTACAAGAACCTCGTTTACGGAACAAGTTCAATATCGCAGAAAGTGAAAAATGGATAAAGAAGTTGTGGTACTTACGTACAATGCAATATCACTCAGCAATGAAATCTATGTCATCAGGCCCGTAGCAGCATAATGAGTGGATTCAGGTATGATGATTCTAACTGAAATAAGTCACACAGAAAAAGAAACATCATAAGATATCACTAATACACGGAATGTAAACTTGGCTACACAGGAACTGGATTACAAAACAGAACAGGGTCTCAAATTTAGAAAACCAACTTATGCTTGCTTAAGGGGAAAGGTGAGTTGGGGTGCTGCATCAAACCAGAGATTGAAATGAGCACAGATAAAGTTCCTTAAGCCAAATATGGAATAGACAAGAACTACTCCTTGCTCAACGAAATGGACTCAACACCCCATATTAAACGCCTAAGAATGTACCTGACTAGTAAGTATCTTAAAACCTATGGATTGCTATGTCTCTGAAAGAAAATCAAGCGTGTGTACAGGGGCATAAACGCAGCAGTGATAGGATTGGAGAGGTTCGGTGAGCAAATGAAGACCCTTTGAAGTCATATTGCATGGTACCCATTCCACGGGTCTCAACTCTCCAGGTTTAAGGGATTCTGCCTTCAGGTAAAACATGCACGTGGAACCCAGAGTATGATCAACCGTGTGATCGGGAGACGTGTTCCAATATGTCTCAGTTCTCGTCCCCTGGTACTCGGGTGCAACATTCCAGACGCTTTACTAACACTCTCCCGACTTGGAGAGTCAGTGCCTTTAACCTCCTGTTTGGCCCAGTTTGCAATTTCTGCGGAAGATGTACAGGAATAGGGAGAACCAATGAGAGACTAGCTGGAGGTGTCTGGACGGGCAAATTTAACTCTCATTTCCCACCAGGAAGAGGAATTAACCAAAGGCTCAGCGTGCCGTGCCGGAACCAGATTAGGGCCTGAAGCAATCCTGCGGTGTTGCAGCCAGCTCACAAGAAAGCGAGTTGAAGAAAGGAGCTCAGGGGCACTGTAATTCACAAACCTGCAGAGTTATAAATGACAGCTATCGTCCAAAAATATACTGAAGTAAGGCTGCCAAGAGGACTTGAAAGCGGGGCAGAATTGCAGGAAACCGATTTCAGGAGGTAGACTGGAATTGCATTTAAAGCATAGGAAAAGAGGCAGAACGTCCACAATGATGCACTTGGCCAAAAAGGGCGTATGCGTTTTTTCCTGAATATATTCAGGAAAAAACGCATACGCCCTTTTTGGCCAACCAAGCAAGCTTGCAAAGGAAATCTGCACTACAATGAAGTCTCACTTCCCCCCAGTCAAAAGGGCCATCTGAAAAAAGTGTAAAATCCAGAAAGGCAGGACAGGCCATGGAGAACTGGGAGCCTTGTTATGCTGATGGGCGGGATGTAAATTGCCAACAGCCACTCGGGAGAGGTGTATGGTGTTTCCTGAAACATCTAAAAAACAAAGCAACAGAGCCTAGGGCACTTCCACTTATGGTCCTATAGCTTAGGGAAATTAAAATCAAAAAGACACAGCCACCCCAAAGTTTGGGACGGCTCTGTTTACAAGAACCTCATTTACGGAACAAGTTCAATATCGCAGAAAGTGAAAAATGGATAAAGAAGTTGTGGTACTTACGTACAATGCAATATCACTCAGCAATGAAATCTATGTCATCAGGCCCGTAGCAGCATAATGAGTGGATTCAGGTATGATGATTCTAACTGAAATAAGTCACACAGAAAAAGAAACATCATAAGATATCACTAATACACGGAATGTAAACTTGGCTACACAGGAACTGGATTACAAAACAGAACAGGGTCTCCAATTAAGAAAACCAACTTTTGCTTCCTTAACGGGAATGGTGAGTTGGGGTGCTGCATAAAACCAGAGATTGAAATGAGCACAGATAAAGTTCCTTAAGCCAAATATGGTATAGACAAGAGCTACTCCTTGCTCAACGAAGTGGACTCAACACCCCATATTAAACGCCTAAGAATATACCTGACTAGTAAGAATCTTAAAACCTATGGATTTATATGTCTCTGAAAGAGAATCAAGCGTGTGTACAGTGTCATAAACGCAGCAGTGATAGGATTGGTGAGGTTCGTTGAGCAAATGCAGACTCTTTGAAGTCATATTGCATGGTACCCATTCCATGGGTCTCAACTCTCTAGGTTTAAGGGATTCTTCGTTCAGCTAAAACATGCATGTGGAACCCAGAGTATGATCCACCGTGTGATCGGGAAACGTGTTCAAATGTGTCTCAGTTTTCGTCCCCTGATACTCGGGTGTAACATTCCAGACGCTTTACTAACACTCTCCCCACTTGGAGAGTCGGTGCCTTTAACCTCCTGTTTGGCCCAGTTTGCAATTTCTGCGTAAGATGAACAGGAATACGGAGAACCAATGAGAGACTAGGTGGAGGTGTCCGGACGGGCAAATTTAACTCTCATTTCCCACCAGGAAGAGGAATTAACCAAAGGCTCAGCGTGCCGTGCTGGAACCACACTAGGGCCCGACGCAATCCTGCGGTATTGCGGCCAGTTCACAAGAAAGCGAGTTGAAGAAAGGAGCTCAGGGACACTGTAATTCACAAACCTGCAGAGTTATAAATGACAGCTATCTTCCAAAAATATATTGAAGGAAGGCTGCCAAGAGGACTTGAAAGCGGGGCAGGATTCCAGGAAACCGATTTCAGGAGGTAGACTGGAATTGCATTTAAAGCATAGGAAAAGAGGCAGAACGTCCACAATGATGCACTTGGCCAAAAAGGGCGTATGCGTTTTTTCCTGAATATATTCAGGAAAAAACGCATACGCCCTTTTTGGCCAACCAAGCAAGCTTGCAAAGGAAATCTGCACTACAATGAAGTCTCACTGCCCCCCCCCCGGTCAAAAGGGCCATCTGAAAAAAGTGTAAAATCCAGAAAGGCAGGACAGGCCATGGAGAACTGGGAGCCTTGTTATGCTGATGGGCGGGATGTAAATTGCCAGCAGCCACTCTGGAGAGGTGTATGGTGTTTCCTGAAACATCCAAAAAACAAAGCAACAGAGCCTAGGGCACTTCCACTTATGGTCCTATAGCTTAGGGAAATGAAAATCAAAAAGACACAGCCACCCCAAAGTTTGGGACGGCTCTGTTTACAAGAACCTCGTTTACGGTACAAGTTCAATATCGCAGAAAGTGAAAAATGGATAAAGAAGTTGTGGTACTTACGTACAATGCAATATCACTCAGCAATGAAATCTACGTCATCAGGCCCGTAGCAGCATAATGAGTGGATTCAGGTACGATGATTCTAAGTGAAATAAGTCACACAGAAAAAGAAACATCATAAGATATCACTAATACACGGAATGTAAACTTGGCTACACAGGAACTGGATTACAAAACAGAACAGGGTCTCAAATGTAGAAAACCAACTTATGCTTGCTTAAGGGGAAAGGTGAGTTGGGATGCTGCATAAAACCAGAGATTGAAATTAGCACAGATACCGTTCCATAAGCCAAATATGTAATAGACAAGAGCTACTCCTTGCTCAACGAAGTGGACTCAACACCCCATATTAAACGCCTAAGAATATACCTGACTAGTAAGAATCTTAAAACCTATGGATTTATATGTCTCCGAAAGAGAATCAAGCGTGTGTACAGCGGCATAAACGCAGCAGTGATAGGATTGGTGAGGTTCGGTGAGCAAATGCAGACCCTTTGAAGTCATATTGCATGATACCCATTCCATGGGTCTCAACTCTCCACGTTTAAGAGATTCTTCCTTCAGCTAAAACATGCATGTGGAACCCAGAGTATGATCCACCGTGTGATCGGGAAACGTGTTCAAATGTGTCTCAGTTTTCGTCCCCTGGTACTCGGGTGCAACATTCCAGACGCTTTACTAACACTCTCCCCACTTGGAGAGTCAGTGCCTTTAACCTCCTGTTTGGCCCAGTTTGCAATTTCTTCGGAAGATGAACAGGAATAAGGAGAAGCATTGGGAGACTATCTGTCGGTGTCCGGACGGCAAATTTAACTCTCATTTCCCACCAGGAAGATAAATGAACCAAAGGCTCCGCGTGCCATGCTGGAACTAAATTAGGGCCTGAGGAGATCCTGCGGTGTTGCGGCCAGCTCACAAGAAAGCGAGTTGAAGAAAGGAGCTCAGGGGCACTGTAATTCAGAAACCTGCGGAGTTATAAATGACAGCTATCATCCAAAATTATGCTGAAGTAAGGCTGCGAAGAGGACTTGAATGCGGGGCAGAATTGCTGGAAATTGATTTCAGAACATACACGGGAGTAGCTCTTAAAGCATAGGAAAAGAGACAGAACTTGGAAAATAATGCACTTGGCAAAAAAGAGCATATGTGTTTTATCCAGAGCTCTCATAACTGAGGGGAGGAGATTCCCAGCAGGCTCCAACTGCCACCTGAGGGCTCACATTGCCAAGGCAACGTTAGCATGCCAGGCAGGAGTTACCTCACAGCAGAGGTCCCACCTCACAGAAGGGTGAGAAACCCAGCCAACATCAGACTCTCACCAGAGGGCCCACATCACCAAGGGGATGGGAACCAGGCAGGAGTGTCTTCACATCAGTGGGGCCACATCATCGAAAGCTGAGGTACTCAGCACATGTGTCCTCAAACCAGAGGACCCACATCACCAAGGACCTCGGAGTGAGGCAGGCAGGAGTAGCCTCACAACACTGGGCACATAGAATAAAAAAGTGAGGAATCCAGCAGTTGGAACCTCCCAGCAGGCGGCCCAGAGCACCGAGACTATGGGATCCAGGCCACAGTGAACTCACAGAAGAGGGCCCATGTCATGAAACTGAGCAACCCAGCCATTGGGACCTCAGAGCAGGAGGCCCACATCCCCATGGGGATGGAATTCTGGTAGGAGTGTCCTCGCACCACTGAGAACGTATCAGAAAATTTTGGGCGACCAGCAGTTAGGGCCTGACGCCAGAGGACCCTCATCACCAAGGGAAGGAGGCTCCCAGCAGGCTCCAACTGCCACCAGAGGGCTGACGTCGCCAAGGCGATGTGTGCCAACCAGGCACGAATGACCTCACAGCAGAGGGCCCACCTCAGAGAAGTGTGACGAACCCAGTCAGGATCAGACTCGCACCAGAGGGCCCACATCACCAAATGGATTGGAACCAGGCAGGAGTGTCCTCACATGAGTAGGGCCACATCATCTAAAGGTGAGGAACCCAGAACATGTGGCTTCAAACCATAGGACACCCATCACCAAGGGGCTGGGAGTGAGGCAGGCAGGAGGAGCCTCATAACAGAGGGCCCAAAAATAAGAAAGGTGAGGAATCCAGCAGTTGGAACCTCCCAGCAGGCGGCCCAGAGCACAGAGGCTAGAGGAACCAGGCCAGAGTGAACTAACACCAGACAGCCCACATCATGAAACTGTGAGCAACCCAGACATTGGGACCTCAGAGCAGAAGGCCCACATCCCCATGGTGATGGGAACATGACAGGAGTGTCCTGGCATCACTGGGCTCACATCAGAAAACGTGGGGTGCTCAGAAGTTAGGGCCTGACGCTAGAGGGCACTCATCACCGAGAGGAGGAGGCTCCCAGCAGGCTCCAGCTGCCACCAGAGGGCCAACGTCGCCAAGGCGATGTGTGCCAGCCTGGCAGGAGTGACCTCACAGCAGAGGGCCCACCTCACAGAAGGGTGAGGAACACAGCCAGGATCAGACTCTCACCAGAGGGCCCACATCACCAAGGGGATGGGAACCAGGCAGGAGTGTCCCCACACCAGTGGGACAACATCATCGAAAGGTGAGGATCCCAGCACATGTGTCCTCAAACCAGAGGAACCACATCACCAAGGGGTTTGGAATGAGGCTGGCAGGACTGGCCTCACAACACAGGGTCCATAGAATATAAAAGTTGAGGAATCCAGCAGTTGGAACCTCCCAGCAAGTGGCCCAGAGCACCGAGGCTATGGGATCCAGGCCGCAGTGAACTCACAGCAGAGGGCCCACATCATGAACCTGTGAGCAGCCCAGCTGTTGGGACCTCAGAACAGAAGGCCCACATCCCCATTGGGATGGGAACCTGGCAGGAGTGGCTTCACACCACTTAGCACATATCAGAAAATGTTAGGAGCCCAGCAGTTAGGGCCTGATGCCAGGGGGCCCTCATAACTGAGGGGAGGAGACTCCCAGCAGGTTCCAACTGCCAACAGAGGGCCCACGTCTACAAGGTGGCATGCACCAGCCAGGCAGTAGTGACCTCACAGCAGAGGACCTATCTCACAGAAGGGTGAGGAACCGAGGCAGGATGAGACTCTCACCAGAGGGCCCACAACACCAAGGGGATGGGAACCAGTCAGGACTGTCCTCCCACCAGTGGGGCCACATCATCGAAAGGTGAGGAACCCAGCACATGTGGCCTCATATCAGAGGACATACATCACAAAGGGGATGGGAGTGAGGCAGGCAGGAGTAGCCTAAAAACAGAGGGCCCAAAGAATAAAAAAAGTGAGGAATCCAGCATTTGGAACCTCCCAGCAGGCGGCCGAGAGCACAGAAGCTATGGGATGCAGGCAGGAGTTAACTAACACCAGAGAGCCCACATCATGAAACTGTGAGCAACCCAGGCATTGGGACCTCAGAGCAGAAAGCCCACATCCCCATGGGGATGGGAACCTGACAGGAGTGTCCTGGCATCACTGGGCTCACATCAGAAAACGTGGGGAGCCCAGCAGTTAGAGCCTGATGCTAGAGGGCCATCATCACCGAGGGCAGGAGGCTCCCAGCAGGTTCCATGTGCCAACAGAGGGCCCACGTCGCCAAGGTGATGTGTGCAAGTCAGGCAGGATTGACCTCACAGCAGAGGGCCTACCTCACAGAAGAGTGAGGAACCCAGCCAGGATAAGACTGTCACCAGAAGGCCCACATCACCAAGGGGATGGGAACCAGGCAGGAGTGTCCTCACACCAGTGGGGCCACATCATTGAAAGTTGCCTAACCCAGCACATGTGGCCTCAAACCAGAAGACCCACATCACGAAGGGGTTGCGAGTGAGGCAGGCAGGAGGAGCATCACAACACAGGACCCATAGAATACAAAAGTTGAGGAATCGAACAGTTGGAACCTCCCAGCAGGCAGCCAAGACCACAGAGGCTATGGGATCCAGGCCACAGTGAACTAACACCAGAGAGCCCACATCATGAAATTGTGATCAACCCAGCCGTTGGAACCTCAGAGCAGAAGGCCCACATCCCCATGGGGATGGGAACCTAAGAGGAGTGCTTGAGCAACACTGGGCTCACTAAGAAAAGTTGGGGAGCCCAGCAGTTAGGGCCTGACATCAGAGGGCCCTCATCACAGAGCTGAGGAGGCTCCCAGCAGGGTCCAATTGCCACCAGAGGGCTCATGTCAACAAGGCGAGGTGAGCAACCCAGGCAAGAGTTACCTGATAGTAGAGGGCCCACCTCACAGATGGGTGAGGAACCCAGCCAGGATCAGACTCTCACCAGAGGGCCCACATCACAAAGGGGATGGGACCCAGTCAGGATTATCCTCACACCAGTGGGGCCTCATCATCTTAAGGTGAGGAACCCAGCACATGTGTCCTCAAACCAGAGGACCCACATCACCAAGGGCCTTGGAGTGAGGCAGGCAGGAGTAGCCTCACAACACAGGGCACATAATATAAAAAACGTGTGGATTCCAGCATTTAGACCTTCCAGCAGGCGGCCCAGAACACCGAGGCTATGGGATCCAGGCCACAGTGAACTCACAGCAGAGGGCCCACATCACAAAACTGTGAGCAACCCAGGAGTTGAGACTTCAGCGCAGAAGGACCACATCCCCATGGGAATGGGAACCTGGCTGGAGTGTCCTCGCACCACTGGGCGCACATCAGAAAATGTGGGGAGCCCACCATTTAGGGCCTGACGCCAGAGGGCCGTCATCACCGAGAGGAGGAGGCGCCCTGCACGCTCCAACTGCCACCAGAGGGCTCACGTCTCCAAGGTGACGTGTGCCAGCCAGGCAGGAGTGACCTCACAGCAGAGGGCCTACCTCACAGAATGTTGAGGAACCCAGCCAGGATTAGACTCTCGCCAGAGGGCCCACCTCACCAAGGGGATGGGAACCAGGCAGGAGTGTCCTCACACGAGTGGGGTCACATCATCGAAAGGTGAGGAACGCAGCACATGTGGCCTCAAGCCATAGGACAGTCATCACCAAGGGGCTGGCAGTGAGGCAGGCAGGAGGAGCCTCACAACAGAGGGCACATAGAATAAAAAAGTTGAGGAATCCAGCAGTTGGAACCTCCCAGCAGGCGGCTCAGAGCACCGATGATAAGGGATCCTTGCCGGAGTGAACTCACAGCAGAGGGCCCACATCATGGTACTGTGAGCAAGCCAGCCGTTTTGACCTCAGAGCAGAAGGCCCATATCGCCATGGGGATGGGAACCTGGCAAGAGTCTCCTCACTCACTTGGCGCACATCAGAAAATGTGGGGAGCCCAGCAGTTATGGCCTAAGGCAAGAGGGCCCTCATCACCGAGGGGAGGAGGATCCCAGCACACTCCAACTGCCACCAGAGGGCCCACGTCGCCAAGGTGACGTGTGCCAGACAGGCATGATTGACCTCACAGCAGAGGGCCCACCTCACAGAAGGGTGAGGAACCCAGCCAGGATCAGACTCTCACCTGAGGGCCCACATCAGCAAGGGGATGGGAACCAGTCAGGACTGTCTTCCCTCCAGTGGGGTCACATCATCGAAAGGTGTGGAACCCAGCACATGTGGCCTCAAATCAGAGGACACATATCACAAAGGGAATGGGAGTGAGGCAGGCAGGAGTAGCCTAAAAACAGAGGGCCCAAAGAATAAGAAAGGTGAGGAATCCAGCAGTTGGAACCTCCCAGCAGGCGGCCCA
This sequence comes from Leucopleurus acutus, assembly GCF_964270905.1. Taxonomy (NCBI): domain Eukaryota; kingdom Metazoa; phylum Chordata; class Mammalia; order Artiodactyla; family Delphinidae; genus Leucopleurus; species Leucopleurus acutus. Next base: position 39,003 of record NW_028138628.1, on the reverse strand, counting down.
GAGCACAGAAGCTATGGGATGCAGGCAGGAGTGAACTAACAGCAGAGAGCCCACATCATGAAACTGTGAGCAACCCAGGCTTTGGGACCTCAGAGCAGAAGGCCCACACCCCAATGGGGATGTGAACCTGGCTGGAGTGTCCTCGCACCACTGGGCGCACATCACAAAATGTAGGGAGCCCAGCAGTTAGGGCCTGATGCCAGAGGGCCCTCATCACCGAGGAGAGGAGGCTCCCAGCAGGCTCCAAGTGCCACCAGAGGGCTCATGTCCACAAGGCGAGGTGAGCAAGCCAGGCAAGAGTGACCTCACATCAGACGGCCTACCTCACAGATGGGTGAGGAACCCAGCCGGGATCAGACTCTCAACAGAGGGCCCACATCACCAAGGGGATGTGAACCAGGCAGGAGTCTCCTAAGACCATTGGTCCCACATCATCGAAAGGTGAGGAACCCAGCACATGTGGCCTCAAACCAGACGACACACATCACGAAGGGGCTGGGAGTGAGGCAGGCAGGAGGATCCTCACAACAGAGGGCCCAAAAAATTAAAAAAGTGAGGAATCCAGCAGTTGGAACCTCCCAGCAGGCAGCCAAGAGCACAGAGGCTATGGGATCCAGGCTTCTGTGAACTAACACCAGAGAGCCCACATCATGAAAATGTGAACAACCCAGCCGTTGGGACCTCAGAGCAGAAGGCCCACATCCCCATGGAGATGGGATCCTAAGAGGAGTGCCAAAGCATCACTGGGCTCCCTAAGAAAAGTTGGTGAGCCCAGCAGTTAGGGCCTGACGCAAGAGGGCCCTCATCACCGGGGGAAGAGATTCCCAGCACGCTCCAACTGCCACCACACGGCTGACTTCACCAAGGCAATGTGTGCCAGCCATGCAGGAGTGACCTATCAGCAGAGGGTCTCCCTCACAGGTGGGTAAGGAACAAAGCCAGGAACAGACTCTCACCAGGGGGTCCACATAACCACGTGGATGAGAACCAAGCAGGAGTGTCCTCACACTAGTGGGGCCACATCATTGAAAGGTGAGGAACCCAGCAAAAGTGGCCACAAACCAGAGGACCCACATCACCAAGGGGTTGAGAGTGAGGTAGGTGTCTGGACGGGCATATTTAACACTCATTTCCCACCAGGAAGAGGAATTAACCAAAGGCTCAGCGTGCCCTGCCAGAAGCAGATTAGGGCCTGAAGCAGTCTTGCGGGTTTGCGGCCAGCTCACAAGAAAGCGAGTTGAAGAAAGGAGCTCAGGGGCCCTGTAATTCACAAACCTGCAGAGTTATAAATGACAGATAACGTCCAAAAATATATTGAAGTAAGGCTGCGAAGAGGACTTGAAAGCGGGGCAGAATTGCAGGAAACCGATTTCAGGAGGTAGACTGGATTTGCATTTAAAGCATAGGAAAAGAGGCAGAACATCGACAATGATGCACTTGGCAACAAAGGGCATATGAGTTTGTTCCTGAATATATTCAGGAAAAAACACATACGCCCTTTTTGGCAAACCAAGCAAGCTTGCAATGGAAATCCGAACTACTATGAAGTGTCACTTCCCCCCGGTCTAAAGGGCCACTGAGAAAAGTGTAAAATCCAGAAAGGCAAGACAGGCCATGGGGAAAAAGGAGCCTTGTTATGCTTATGGGCGGGATGTACATTGCCAACAGCCACTCTGGAGAAGTGTATGGTGTTTCCTGATACATCTGAAAAACAAAGCAACAGAATCTAGGGCATTTCCACTTATGGTCCTATAGCTTAGGGAAATTAAAATCAAAAAGACACAGCCACCCCAAAATTTACAACAGCTCTGTTTACAGGAGCCTCTTCTACAGTACAAGTTAAATATCCCAGAGAACAAATAATTGATAAAGAAGTTGCGGTACTTATGTACAACAGAATACCACTCAGCAATGAAATCTGTGTCACCAGGCCTGTACCAGCATAATGAGTGGATTGAGGCATGATGATTCTAAGTGAAATAAGTCACACAGAAAAAGAAACATCATAAGGTATCACTAATGCACGGAATGTAAACTTGGCTACACATGAACTGAATTACAAAACAGAACAGGGTCTCAAGTTTAGAAAACCAACTTATGCTTGCTTAAGGGGAAAGGTGAGTTGGGGTGCTGCATAAAACCAGAGTTTGAAATTAGCACAGATACCGTTCCATAAGCCAAATATGTAATAGACAAGACCTACCCGTTGCTCAACGAAATGGACTCAACAATGAGGTATCACCTCACACCTGTTAGAATGGGCATCATCTGAAAATCTACAAACAACAAATGCTGGAAAGGGTGTGGAGAAAAGGAACACTCTTCCACTATTGTTGGGAATATAAATTGATACAGTCACTATGGAGAACAATATGGAGTTTCTTAAGAAACTAATAATAGAATTACCATATGATACAGCAATCCCAGGACTGGACATATACTCAGACAAAACCATAAATCAAAAAGAGACATTCACCGCAATGTTCATTGCATCACTATTTACAATATCGAGGTAATGGAAGCAACCTAAATGCCCACAGACAGACGAATGCATAAAGCTGTGGTACATATATAAAATGGAATATTACTAAGCCATGAAAGGAATGAAATTGGGTCATTTGTAGAGACGTCGATGGATCTAGAGACTGTCCTACAGAGTGAAGTAAGTCAGAAAGAGAAAAACAAATCTTGTATATTCATGCATATATGTGGAACCTAGAAAAACTGTACAGATTAACCGTTTTGCAAGGCATAAATAGAGCAACAGATGTAGACAACAATCGTATGGACAACAAGGGGGGAAAGCTCTTGGAGGGGTGGTGGTGGGAGGAGTTGAGAGATTGGGATTGGCATGTAAACATTTATATGTATAAAATAGATAACCAATGAGAACCTGCTGTATAAAAATATAAAATAAAATTCAAAATTAAAAAGAAATAAAATTTAAAAAATAAAACAGAAAAAACAATTATTCCCTTCACATACATGTATTTATATGAATAAATTATTTCCATGCTTATATCTGTAAATACAAAAAAGAGGAATAAAATCTACCTTGAACCAAAAACGAAAAAGAGAAAAAAAAAACAGAACCCACCAGTTACTCAGAGGAAAACCGTATCAGGGCACTTGCTCCAGTTGTAAACAATTCTGAAGTTGGTCAGTGGTGGGGAATCGTCTCCCATTCAGCCAGCAGCCCCCACACAACAAGCGTCCTCATTGCAAAGCTGGGGCACCGTGCCGAGGCATCTGTGAGTAAACGTGAGCTGAGCCCCAGGCCACTTGCTGCTGAACTGTTCCCACCCTTCCCAGGTAAAACACCTGAATATATACAAGGACTTGAAAGCCTAGAGGAAGGGCCATGGAGCCACACGAGTGACAGCATGCCAGCTGACTTGGTGCCTGCAGGCCAGCCAGGATGGTCCTGGCCCTGGGTGCTCTTCTGGAAGATTTCCATTTCCCTGCCTGAGATACCCGTCCTGTCCCTGCCCCCACTGCTTTTTTCCTTCCTCACCTCTGCCCAGGGAGAAATTCCAGCAACAGGTATGGGTGACACATCCTCTTCTTTAGCAGGTGGCAGCCTGGCAACTGCTGCAGAAAGTCCAGCAGAGCCCCACTCACACTGGGCCACCCACAAAGCCGTGGCCTCTCACTCCCTCCCACCAGCCCAGCCCCGAGACTGCTGACAGGGCAGAGAAAATGGCGTCAGGCACAGCTGCAGGGGCTTTTGCTGCCTGGAGTGGTATTTATATTGATCTCAACCCAGGCACACCTGGGGAGGGCTGGCCGGCATGGTAAGGCTGCCCAGGTAGCCAATCATCACCCCTCAGGGGCTCACAGTTGCAGAAAATGGAACTTGCTGAACCGGCCAGGTCCAAGGAACAGGTGTGGGCTCCTGAGAGTCAGGATAGACAAGGGGCTGCAGCTTTGGCTTGTTTTCTAATCATTTTATCTGGCCCATGAGTGGGAGACAACTTCAAGAAAACCCTCTCCTAATGAGAGGAACCCAGGAGTCAGGGAGAGGAGGGGTGGGTGGTGGTTGGAGACAGAGGCCTGGTGCCCTGGGTGCAGTGGAAGTCTCTGGAAGACCAGGTGGAGGGAGGCCACACAGAGTGATGCCCAGGGTCACAGACCTGTCGGAGCTGCTGTTTGTTAGTTCAAGTCCTGCTCTGAGGTGCTCTGTGTCAGCTCTGAGCGACAGGTGAGCTGGGGGTGCTCTTCAATGAGGGCTATGTGCACGGTTCCTGTGTGCCCAGCCCTGCCACGGTACCTGCAAGGGTAGCTCTGTATCCTGGGAGGGGCCTGACCATGAGAGCCCCGTGGGCTGGGTTGGGGGTGGGGTACCTGCCCAGGAGAGCTCCATATCCTGGGATTGGCCTGACCACGAGAGCCCCATGGGCTGCTGGGGACCTGGTAAAGGATGTCAGGACAGTCAGTGAAGCCACCGAGGATATACCTCCAGTTGCTCCTGATTCCTACACCCTGCTGGTCATTCTACCAACCACCAGGACATGGTATTCTGTATTAGTCTTCAATGATGCCTTCTTTTGTATTCCATTAGTCCCAGAGTCACAAGAAATTTTGGCTTGTGAGTGGCAGGACTCAACATACAACTAAAACAATACTTCCGGGCCGTCTTGCCCCAAGGGTTCAAAAATTCCCACACCATCTTTGGGGAAAGCTTAGCTAACGACCGAAAAGTTCTACCTCTGGAAAAGGAAACCCTCCTTCAATATGCAGACGACATTCTGATCGCCAGCCCTACTAAGGAGGCCTCTGAACTACCAAGCCAATAAAGGATAGAAGTTGTCCAAGAAAAAGCTCAAATATCACAGACTGCGGTGACCTGCCTGGGCTTCATTCTCACACAAGGTCAGAGAAGCCCATCCCAGGAAAGGGAAGAAACCATTTGCAGCCTTACCCCTTTCTAAAACTAGAAGACAGCTTAGGGGTTCCTGGGGAGGCCAGGGTTTGCTGCTTCTGGATCCCTAACTACAGTCTACTAGCTGGGCCTCTATATGAAACACTGAAAGGAAAAGATGATGATCCTTTTGAACAGAATCCAGAAGTGGCCTTTCAAGAATGGAAAGAGCAGTCAATTCAGACCCTTGCCCTGGAACTCCCTAATTGAGCTAAACCCTTTGACCTTTCCATTCCCGGTGAAAGGTGAATCGCCATTGGAGAATTAGTGCAAAAACTGGGACCACTTGAAATGGAACAACGCAAGAATGCCATCCAGGTAGGATAAACTACAGTCACCAAGGGGCTTGGCCCACTGCCACATCTGGCCAAGATACTGGCGGTATCTAAAAACCTGGAAATCAGCAGCCCAAAAGGCCACCTCCCTCCTAAGGGAAAAGGACCCCACGTGGTGATCCTAATCACCAACCATGCCCTGAAGTTGCAGGGTTCGCTCCGTGGGCACACCGACCTCGAGTGAGGAGGCCCTCCAACTCCAACATCCAGAGAGATAACCGGAGGCAACAGGGCACCATGACGACTCATGTGAACATCACTTGACCTGGAGTTTCTCTCATAAAACAACAATAGTGTGTCCCGAAGGAGTAGACTACTGCTTGCAGGACTTCCTGCACCCGGAGGGGAGCTAATAATCTTGGCGGGGGAACCGTATATCACACTGTCACCATAGAAAAGCCTACAGACACCGTGATGATGGTGGCCAATAAGACCGGCTGGACTCCTGTTTACTTCAAAAGGCTGTTGACTCAGTGGCCATCATGGTCCTTGATCACCACTGACCCTGGACTGTCTGGGAGTTGAGCGGGCAGGGCTCTGACACCTGGTGCTGTTTTTATGTTAATTCAGGGGCCTAATTGAAGAAAGAGCAGACTACTGGTCAGAGCATCTAGGCTGGCAGAAACGGTCAGCCTAAGGTGGCCGAACAAATGTGGGGCGGGGTGAAACCGGCCCCCACAGCGTCTCTGCACATCTCTTTCCTGGACCCTTAAAGGTCATTAGAATCTATAACACTTCCAATGCTGGTGCTCAGGCGGACGAGCAGGGAGGCAGGGGTCCTGGGGCCAATCAACGTCACCTGGAGGCTGCTGGGGAGAAGTTCTGACCCTCGTCCCCTGGTATGAGGGCTCCCAACTCAGCACTCAGCAGTTACAGAAGAAGGGTCTGCACCCTCAGCACTCCAAGAATGAGGAACGGGACAAAAGGCAGAGGAGGGGTTTGTCCCCAGCAAAGCCCATTAAAAATCCCTGGGAGATAAAAATAGAATCTGGGCAATAAAGTCAAGTCTGACCTTTTTTATCCTTTGTGCTTTGTCTAATTTCACGTGCTCCTAGGGTCCCGCATGCAGAGGTTCCACACCCGGCACTTCAGACCAGATTTCCTGGTGCAGAATGGCTGGGTCGACACCTCAGCTCCTGGGGCCCAGTGCAGACTCCGAGATATAGAGCCTGAGCTGCAGCCAACCCGGCCCTTGAGAGCTCCGCCCCCTCCCTCCCACTGACTCTGACAGGATCTCTACACAGCAGCCCAGCCCACAGCCCACGGGGTAGTGCATGCTCTCACCTCTCCATTCTCTGATGAAAATATAAAGTTTCCTTTGCTTGGGAACCAAACTCAGTCTCGATCTGTTGGCCCCAATGACACTGGGCAGGGGGACCCTTGTTGGGGTCCACTCTGGAGGATCAGTAACAGAAATTGAGACTATTGTAACTTCAATGAACAGATGTGTGAGCCAAACTGTAGTTAACATAGAACAGTTTATAAGGCTCGGGTAAAATAAGATGTTTCTAACACTTCCATTTGATATTTCCATCACTTTATTATAAGCAAGTTCAGTGAGAAGGTTTGTCCTATTTGTCAGGTCAATATTAGAGAAATGAAGTGATTTCTTTCCAAGGATGTACATCTAATAATCTTGGTTAAAGCTTCAATCTTGTTTTAAATGCTTTTCCATTGAAAATGATACCTCTCTTTCAGCTCCCCCATTTCTGAGAAGTATAAAATCTTATAATTTATTATTACCAAAGGGGAAAGGTGGGAGGAGGGATAAATTAACAGTTTGGAATTAACACATACACACTGCTATGTATAAAATAGATCATCAACAAGGAACTACTGTATAGCACAGGGAACTACACTCAATATTGTGCAATAACCTATAAGGGGAAATAATCGGAAAAAGAATAGATATTTTTATTGACATCATCTATCAATGACAGTTAAAGTGTAACCTAAGGGAAGCCGGTGGTGAGTGCTTCTGACCCTGAAGACTTCAGTCATCTAAAGTTTGGACTCTGCCTACTTCCCAAGGCCCTTAATGAACATATGTGTAGCCGTAGCTTAAAAAACTCCCCAGTTTGGGTTTCGGGGAGACACTGATTTTGAAAAAGCCCTGGTGTTCTCCTTACATGAATGGGACTCTTCCTACTGCTAAAACATGTCTGTCACATCCAGAGGATGGTATACCGTCTGATCGGGAAGAGTTTGGAAAAGGCATCTCATCTCCTCATCTCCTGGTGCTCGGGTTCACCCCTCCAGCGTCTTTACTAACAGTCTCCCCACTTGGAGATGTCAACACTGTCAACATCCTGTTGCGTACAGTTTGGAATTTGTCCAGAGGATGAAGCGGAAGGATGAGGAACAATGAGAGACAAGTCCTAGGTGTTCAGACAGGCACATGTCACTCAATTTCCAATCAGGAAGATGAATTGACCAAAGGCTAGGGTTGCCCATGGAAACAGTATAGGGCTTGAGGAAATCCCACTGCTTTGTGGCCAGTTCCCATAAACACAAGTTGAACAATGGAACTCAGGGGCAGTAAAATTCACGAAACTGCAGAGTTGAAAATATCTATCACTGAAAAATGTCTTGAGGAAAGTCAGAGAAAAGGATTGGCAAGCAAGGGAGAATGGCAGGAAAGGGATTTGAGGAGGTAGAAAGGACTCGCCATTAAGCACAAGAAAAGGGGCTGAACATTGCCAACATTGCAGTTGGCCAAAAAGGCTGTATGCGTTTTTTTCTGTATATATTCAAGAAAAGGGCATACACTTTTTTAGCCAACCAAACAGGTGGGCACTGGAAATCAATACTACAAAAGATATCACTTCGCATCAGTCAGAAGAGCCATCCTCATAAAGTGTAAACGCCAGAAATGCAGGACAGGACAAGGAGAAGAGGGAGCCCTGTGAGGCTTATAGTGGAAATGTATATTGCCAACGGCCATTCTGGAGAAGTGTATTGTGTTTACTAAAGCATCTAAAAAATGAGCTACAGAGCATAGGGCACTTGCACTCATGGGCGTATATCTTGGGAAAAACAAAAATCGAGAGGACACAGGCACCCCAATGTTTACTGCCTCTCTGTTTAAAAGATCCTCGACTAGGATATAACTTAAATGTCTCTGGAGGGAAAAAATGGATAGAGATGTGGTACTTATGTAGAGTGGAATATTACTCAGCCTGGAAATCAATGAAATATGGCCAGTTGTAACAACTCCGGAGGAGTTACGTATGATCATTCTAAGTGACATAAATATGTAGAAAACACGCGTAAGGCTGCTAAACGGGAAAGGTGGGGAGGGGTGAGGCATCATCCAGGAGGTTGAAATTAGCAAAGATACCATTCCAAATACCAAACTGATAATCAACAAGGCCTACACGGTAGCTAAAAGAACTGCACTCAGCACACTCAAGTCACCGGAAAAGAATATCTATGACTGGTAAGAATCTGAAAAAGAAATTATTGATGTCTCTCTGTACGTGAATCAAGTGGATGTACAGCAGCAAGAAACAGAGCTTTGAAAATCAGCTGTAAACAACATAGTAATAAATTGAAAAAAATAAACGACAGAGAGACAGAGAAAACCTCTTACAACTTTTCCTCAGGGACGGTGATGCAACATGGATTGAACACATCTAGACCCACAGCAGGATGAGACATAAGGCTGGAAACTGTTCGCGCTAAGAGAAATGTGAGGTTGGGTGAGGAAATGCACACCCTTTAAAGTAATACTACCTGGTACCCATTCAATGGGTCCCAAATCTGCAGGTTCAAGGAATCTTCCTACAGCTAAAACATGCATGGAAAACCCAGAGGACTGTACACCATGTGATCGGGAGATGTGTCTAAAATGCACCTCATTTATCCTCTCCTGGTGCTCCTGTTCATCATTCCAGCCACGTTACTTAGAATCTCCCCACTTAGAGAATCAGCACATTTAAACTTCTGTTTCACACATTTTGCAAATTGTGAGGAGGATGAACGGGAACAGGGGGAAACAATGAGAGAATAGTTGTAGGGGTTTGGACGGGCACATGTCACTCTAATTTCCCATTAAGAATAAGAATTAAAAAAAGGCTCAGCCCGCCTCGCCGGAGCCAAAATAGGACCTGAAGCAATCCTGCGGTTTTGAGGCCAGCTCACAAAAGAGCAACTTAAAAAATGGAGCTCAGGGTCACTGCAATTCACAAACCTGCAGAGTTATAAATGAAAACTAACGTCCAAAAATATGTTGAGGTAAGGCAAAAAGAGGATCTGAATGCAAGACAGAATTGCAAGAAACAGATTTCAAGAGATAGATTGGACTCGCCTTTAAAGCACATGAAAAGCGGCAGAATTTCGACAATGATGCAGTTGGCCCAAAAGGGAGCATGCGTTATTTCCTGAATATATCCAGGAAAAAACGCATACGCACTTTATGGGCAACCAAGCAAGCAAGCAATGCAAATGTGCACAACAAAGAAGTCTCATTTCCCACCGGTCAAAAGAGCCATCTGAAAAAATTGTAAAAACCAGAAATGCAGGACAGGCCATGGAGAACAGGGAGCCTTTATACGCTGATGGACAGTGTGTGAACTGCCGAGAGCCACTCTGGAGAAGTGTATGGTGGTTCCTAAATCATCTAAAAAACAGAGCGACAGAGCATAGGGCACTTCCAATCACGGGAGTATATCTAGGGAAGTCTAAAAATCAACAAGACACAAGCACACCACAGTTTAGGGCTACTCTGTTTACAAGAACCTCAACTTCAGTACACCTTAAATATCCCAGGAAAGAGAACAATGGATAAAGAAAATGTGGTACTTATGTACAATGGAATATCTCTTCACCATGAAATCAATGTAATAAGGCTAGTAGAAGGATAAAGAGTGGATTGAGGTCCGATAATACTACTTGAAATAAGTCAAACAGAAAAAGAAACATATCATAAGATATCACTTATAGAGGGAGGATAAATATGGCTGCACAAAAAATGAATTACAAAACAGAACAGTGTCTCACATTTAGAAAACACACTTATGTCAGCTTAAGGGGAAAGGAGAGGTGGGGTGATGCATAAAACCAGAGTTTGAAATTAGCACAGATACCGTTCAATAAACCAAATAGGTATCAGACAAGATCTACACCTCGCTCAATGAACTGGCCTCAACACACCCTATACACCACAGAGAAATATATCTGAGTAATAAGAATCTTAAAACCCATGTATTGATATATCTCCATAAGGGAATCAAGTGTGCGCAGAGCGGCACAAACACAGCAGTGAAAATGAGCTAAACCCCATTATAGAAATAAATTTTAAAACCAAAACACAGAAACAATGAAAGAGAGAAAAATTCTTACAAAATTCGCTCAGGGGCTGTGATGCAACCTGGAATGACCACATATAAACCCACAGCTGGATAAGACATAAGGCTGGACACTTGGGGCTGAAAGGATTGGTGAGCTTTGGTGAGCAACTGCCGAAAGTTTAATGCAATACTTCATGCTACTTATTCCAAGGGTCCCAACACTCCAAGTTGAAGGGAATCTTCCTACAGCTAAACCATGCATGGGAAATCCAGCAGATGGTATACCATATGATCGGGAAAGGTTTCTAAAATGCACCTCATTTTCCTCTCCTGGGGCTCCGGATCAACATTCCAGCCACTTTACTAACAACATCTCCACATGGAGAGTCAATGCCTTTAAGTTCCGGTATCGCACAGTCTGCAGTTAGTGCGGAGGATGAATGGGAATAGGGGGAACCAGTGAGAAAATAGCTGTAGCGGTTTCAATGGGCACATGTCACTCTAATTTCACATCAGGAAGAAGAATTAACCAAAGGCAGAGCAAGGCGCCCCAGAAGAAGAATAGGGCCTGAAGAAATCCTGTGGATATGAGGCAAGATCACAAAAATAAGAGCTGAAAAATGGAGCTAAGGGCCACTGCAATTCAAAAACCTGCAGAGTTATAAAGGCCAACTATTTTTCAAAAGTATATTGAGGTAAGGCTATGAAGAGGAACTGAGAGCAAGGCAGAACTGCAAGAAACCGAATTCAGGAGGTAGACTGGAATTGCACTGAAAACATAGGAAAAGACTCAGAACGTCGACAATGATGCACTTGGCCAAAAAGGGCGTATGCATTCTTTCCTGAATATATTCAGGAAGAAACGCATACGCACTTTCTGGCCAACCAAGCAAGCTCGCAAAGGAAATCTGCACTACAATGAAGTCTCACTGCCCCCCAGTCAAAGGGCCTTCTGAAAAAAGTGTAAAATCCAGAAAGGCAGGACAGGCCATGGAGAACTGGGAGCCTTGTTATGCTGATGGGCGAGATGTAAATTGCCAACAGCCACTCTGGAGAAGTGTATGGTGTTTCCTGAAACATCCAAAAAATTAAGCAACAGAGCCTAGGGCACTTCCACTTATTGTCCTATAGCTTAGGGAAATTAAAAGCAAAAAGACACAGCCACCCCAAAGTTTGGGATGGCTCTCTTTACAAGAACCTCGTTTACGGTACAAGTTCAATATCGCAAAAAGCGAAAAATGGATAAAGAAGTTGTGGTACTTACGTACAATGCAATATCACTCAGCAATGAAATCTATGTCATCAGGCCCGTAGCAGCATAATGAGTGGATTCAGGTACGATGATTCTAAGTGAAATAAGTCACACAGAAAAAGAAATATCATAAGGTATCACTAATACACGGAATGTAAACTTGGCTACACAGGAACTGAATTACAAAGCAAAACAGTGTCTCAAATGTAGAAAACCAACTTATGCTTGCTTAAGGGGAAAGGTGAGTTGGGGTGCTGCATAAAACCAGAGATTGAAATTAGCACAGATACCGTTCCATAAGCCAAATATGTAATAGACAAGAGCTACTCCTTGCTCAACGAAGTGGACTCAACACCCCATATTAAACGCCTAAAAATATACCTGACTAGTAAGAATCTTAAAACCTATGGATTTATATGTCTCCGAAAGAGAATCAAGCGTGTGTACAGCGGCATAAACGCAGCAGTGATAGGACTGGTGAGGTTCGGTGAGCAAATGCAGACCCTTTGAAGTCATATTGCATGGTACCCATTCCATGGGTCTCAACTCTCCAGGTTTAAGGGATTCTTCCTTCAGCTAAAACATGCATGTGGAACCCAGAGTATGATCCACTGTGTGATCGGGAAACGTGTTCAAATGTGTCTCAGTTTTCGTCCCCTGGTACTCGGGTGCAACATTCCAGACGCTTTACTAACACTCTCCCCACTTGGAGAGTCTGCCTTTAACCTCCTGTTTGGCCCAGTTAGCAATTTCTGCGGAAGATGAACAGGAATAGGGAGAACCAATGAGAGACTAGGTGGAGGTGTCCGGACGGGCAAATTTAACTCTCATTTCCCACCAGGAAGAGGAATTAACCAAAGGCTCAGCATGCCGTGCCGGAACCAAACTAGGGCCTGAAGCAATCCTGCGGTGTTGCGGCCAGCTCACAAGAAAGCGAGTTGAAGAAAGGAGCTCAGGGGCACTGTAATTCACAAACCTGCAGAGTTATAAATGACAGCTATCTTCCAAAAATATATTGAAGGAAGGCAGCCAAGAGGACTTGAAAGCGGGGCAGAAATGCAGGAAACCGATTTCAGGAGTCAGACGGGAATTGCATGTAAAGCATAGGAAAAGAGGCAGAACGTCCACAATGATGCACTTGGCCAAAACGGGCGTAGGCGTTTTTTCCTGAATATATTCAGGAAAAAACGCATACGCCCGTTTTGGCCAACCAAGCAAGCTTGCAAAGGAAATCTGCACTACAATGAAGTCTCACTGCCCCCCGGTCAAAAGGGCCATCTGAAAAAAGTGTAAAATCCTGAAAGGCAGGACAGGACATGGAGAACTGGGAGCCTTGTTATGCTGATGGGTGGGATGTAAATTGCAAGCAGCCACTCTGGAGAAGTGTATGGTGTTTCCTGAAACATCCAAAAAACAAAGCAACAGAGCCTAGGGCACTTCCACTTATGGTCCTATAGCTTAGGGAAATTAAAATCAAAAAGACACAGCCACCCCAAAGTTTGGGACGGCTCTGTTTACAAGAACCTCGTTTACGGTACAAGTTCAATATCACAGAAAGCGAAAAATGGATAAAGAAGTTGTGGTACTTACGTACAATGCAATATCACTCAGCAATGAAATGTATGTCATCAGGCCCGTAGCAGCATAATGAGTGGATTCAGGTACGATGATTCTAAGTGAAATAAGTCACACAGAAAAAGAAACATCATAAGGTATCACTAATACACGGAATGTAAACTTGGCTACACAGGAACTGAATTACAAAGCAAAACAGGGTCTCAAATGTAGAAAACCAACTTATGCTTGCTTAAGGGGAAAGGTGAGTTGGGGTGCTGCATAAAACCAGAGATTGAAATTAGCACAGATACCGTTCCATAAGCCAAATATGTAATAGAGAAGAGCTACTCCTTGCTCAACGAACTGGACTCAACACCCCATATTAAACGCATAAGAATATACCTGACTAGTAAGAATCTTAAAACCTATGGATTTATATGTCTCCGAAAGAGAATCAAGCGTTTGTACAGCGACATAAACGCAGCAGTGATAGGATTGGTGAGGTTCGGTGAGCAAATGCAGACCATTTGAAGTCATATTGCATGGTACCCATTCCATGGGTCTCAACTCTCCATGTTTAAGGGATTCTTCCTTCAGCTAAAACATGCATGTGGAACCCAGAGTATGATCCACCGTGTGGTCGGAAAACGTGTTCAAATGTGTCTCAGTTTTCGTCCCCTGGTACTCGGGTGCAACACTCCAGACGCTTTACTAACAATCTCCCCACTTGGAGAGTCAGTGCCTTTAACCTCCTGTTTGGCCCAGTTTGCAATTTCTGTGGAACATGAACAGGAATAGGGAGAACCAATGAGAGACTAGGTGGACGTGTCCGGACAGGCAAATTTAACTCTCATTTCCCACCAGGAAGAGGAATTAACCAAAGGCTCAGCGTGCCATGCCGGAACCACACTAGGGCCCGACGCAATTCTGCGGTGTTGCGGCCAGTTCACAAGAAAGCGAGTTGACGAAAGGAGCTCAGGGACACTGTAATTCACAAACCTGCAGAGTTATAAATGACAGCTATCTTCCAAAAATATATTGAAGGAAGGCTGCCAAGAGGACTTGAAAGCGGGGCAGGATTCCAGGAAACCGATTTCAGGAGGTAGACTGGAATTGCATGTAAAGCATAGGAAAAGAGGCAGAACGTCCACAATGATGCACTTGGCCAAAAAGGGCGTATGCGTTTTTTCCTGAATATATTCAGGAAAAAACGCATACGCCCTTTTTGGCCAACCAAGCAAGCTTGCAAAGGAAATCTGCACTACAATGAAGTCTCACTGCCCCCCGGTCAAAAGGGCCATCTGAAAAAAGTGTAAAATCCAGAAAGGCAGGACAGGCCATGGAGAACTGGGAGCCTTGTTATGCTGCTGGGCGGGATGTGAATTGCCAGCAGCCACTCTGGAGAAGTGTATGGTGTTTCCTGAAACATCCAAAAAACAAAGCAACAGAGCCTAGGGCACTTCCACTTATGGTCCTATAGCTTAGGGAAATTAAAATCAAAAAGACACAGCCACCCCAAAGTTTGGGACGGCTCTGTTTACAAGAACGTCGTTTACGGTACAAGTTCAATATCACAGAAAGCGAAAAATGGATAAAGAAGTTGTGGTACTTACGTACAATGCAATATCACTCAGCAATGAAATCTATGTCATCAGGCCCGTAGCAGCATAATGAGTGGATTCAGGTACGATGATTCTAAGTGAAATAAGTCACACAGAAAAAGAAACATCATAAGATATCACTACTACACGGAATGTAAACTTGGCTACACAAGAACTGAATTACAAAACAGAACAGGGTGTCAAATGGAGAAAACCAACTTATGCTTGCTTAAGGGGAAAGGTGAGTTGGGGTGCTGCATAAAACCAGAGATTGAAATTAGCACAGATACCGTTCCATAAGCCAAATATGTAATAGACAAGAGCTACTCCTTCCTCAACGAAGTGGACTCAACACCCCATATTAAACGCCTAATAATATACATGACTAGTAAGAATCTTAAAACCTATGGATTTATATGTCTCTGAAAGAGAATCAAGCGTGTGTACAGCGGCATAAACGCAGCAGTGATAGGACTGGTGAGGTTCGGTGAGCAAATGCAGACCCTTTGAAGTCATATTGCATGGTACCCATTCCATGGGTCTCAACTCTCCAGGTTTAAGGGATTCTTCCTTCAGCTAAAACATGCATGTGGAACCCAGAGTATGATCCACCGTGTGATTGGGAAACGTGTTCAAATGTGTCTCAGTTTTCGTCCCCAGGTACTCGGGTGCAACATTCCAGACGCTTTACTAACACTCTCCCCACTTGGAGAGTCAGTGCCTTTAACCTCCTGTTTGGCCCAGTTTGCAATTTCTGTGGAAAATGAACAGGAATAGGGAGAACCAATGAGAGACTAGGTGGAGGTTTCTGGTCGGGCAAATTTAACTCTCATTTCCCACCAGGAAGAGGAATTAACCAAAGGCTCAGCATGCCGTGCCAGAACCAAACTAGGGCCTGAAGCAATCCTGTGGTGTTGCAGCCAGCTCACAAGAAAGCGAGTTGAAGAAAGGAGCTCAGGGGCACTGTAATTCACAAACCTGCAGAGTTTTAAATGACAGCTATCTTCCAAAAATATATTGAAGTAAGGCTGCCAAGAGGAGTTGAAAGCGGGCAGAATTGCAGGAAACCGATTTCAGGAGGTAGACTGGAATTGCATGTAAAGCATAGGAAAAGAGGCAGAACGTCCACAATGATGCACTTGGCCAAAAAGGGCGTATGCGTTTTTTCCTGAATATATTCAGGAAAAAACGCATACGCCCTTTTTGGCCAACCAAGCAAGCTTGCAAAGGAAATCTGCACTACAATGAAGTCTCACTGCCCCCCGGTCAAAAGGGCCATCTGAAAAAAGTGTAAAATCCAGAAAGGCAGGACAGGCCATGGAGAACTGGGAGCCTTGTTATGCTGATGGGCGGGATGTGAATTGCCAGCAGCCACTCTGGAGAAGTGTATGGTGTTTCCTGAAACATCCAAAAAACAAAGCAACAGAGCCTAGGGCACTTCCACTTATGGTCCTATAGCTTAGGGAAATTAAAATCAAAAAGACACAGCCACCCCAAAGTTTGGGACGGCTCTGTTTACAAGAACCTCGTTTACGGTACAAGTTCAATATCACAGAAAGCGAAAAATGGATAAAGAAGTTGTGGTACTTACGTACAATGCAATATCACTCAGCAATGAAATCTATGTCATCAGGCCCGTAGCAGCATAATGAGTGGATTCAGGTACGATGATTCTAAGTGAAATAAGTCACACAGAAAAAGAAACATCATAAGATATCACTACTACACGGAATGTAAACTTGGCTTCACAAGAACTGAATTACAAAACAGAACAGGGTGTCAAATGGAGAAAACCTACTTATGCTTGCTTAAGGGGAAAGGTGAGTTGGGGTGCTGCATAAAACCAGAGATTGAAATGAGCACAGATACCGTTCCATAAGCCAAATATGTAATAGACAAGAGCTACTCCTTGCTCAACGAAGTGGACTCAACACCCCATATTAAACGCCTAAGTATATACATGACTAGTAAGAATCTTAAAACCTATGGATTTATATGTCTCCGAAAGAGAATCAAGCGTGTGTACAGAGGCATAAACGCAGCAGTGATAGGACTGGTGAGGTTCGGTGAGCAAATGCAGACCCTTTGAAGTCATATTGCATGGTACCCATTCCATGGGTCTCAACTCTCCATGTTTAAGGGATTCTTCCTTCAGCTAAAACATGCATGTGGAACCCAGAGTATGATCCACCGTGTGATCGGGAAACGTGTTCAAATGTGTCTCAGTTTTCGTCCCCTGGTACTCGGGTGCAACATTCCAGACGCTTTACTAACACTCTCCCCACTTGGAGAGTCAGTGCCTTTAACCTCCTGTTTGGCCCAGTTTGCAATTTCTGTGGAAAATGAACAGGAATAGGGAGAACCAATGAGAGATTAGGTGGAGGTGTCTGGACGGGCAAATTTAACTCTCATTTCCCACCAGGAAGAGGAATTAACCAAAGGCTCAGCATGCCGTGCCGGATCCAAACTAGCGCCTGAAGCAATCCTGCGGTGTTGCGGCCAGCTCACAAGAAAGCGAGTTGAAGAAAGGTGCTCAGGGGCACTGTAATTCACAAACCTGCAGAGTTATAAATGACAACTGTGTTCCAAAAATATATTGAAGTAAGGCTGCCAAGAAGAGTTGAAAGCCGGGCAGAATTGCAGGAAACCGATTTCAGGAGGTAGACTGGAATTGCATGTAAAGCATAGGAAAAGAGGCAGAACGTCCACAATGATGCACTTGGCCAAAAAGGGCGTATGCGTTTTTTCCTGAATATATTCAGGAAAAAACGCATACGCCCTTTTTGGCCAACCAAGCAAGCTTGCAAAGGAAATCTGCACTACAATGAAGTCTCACTGCCCCCCGGTCAAAAGGGCCATCTGAAAAAAGTGTAAAATCCAGAAAGGCAGGACAGTCCATGGAAAATGGGAGCCTTGTTATGCTGATGGGCGGGATGTAAATTGCCAGCAGCCACTCTGGAGAAGTGTATGGTGTTTCCTGAAACATCCAAAAAACAAAGCAACAGAGCCTAGGGCACTTCCACTTATGGTCCTATAGCTTTGGGAAATTAAAATCAAAAAGACACAGCCACCCCAAAGTTTGGGACGGCTCTGTTTACAAGAACCTCGTTTACGGTACAAGTTCAATATCACAGAAAGCGAAAAATGGATAAAGAAGTTGTGGTACTTACGTACAATGCAATATCACTCAGCAATGAAATCTATGTCATCAGGCCCGTAGCAGCATAATGAGTGGATTCAGGTACGATGATTCTAAGTGAAATAAGTCACACAGAAAAAGAAACATCATAAGATATCACTACTACACGGAATGTAAACTTGGCTTCACAAGAACTGAATTACAAAACAGAACAGGGTGTCAAATGGAGAAAACCAACTTATGCTTGCTTAAGGGGAAAGGTGAGTTGGGGTGCTGCATAAAACCAGAGATTGAAATGAGCACAGATACCGTTCCATAAGCCAAATATGTAATAGACAAGAGCTACTCCTTGCTCAACGAAGTGGACTCAACACCCCATATTAAACGCCTAAGAATATACATGACTAGTAAGAATCTTAAAACCTATGGATTTATATGTCTCCGAAAGAGAATCAAGCGTGTGTACAGCGGCATAAACGCAGCAGTGATAGGACTGGTGAGGTTCGGTGAGCAAATGCAGACCCTTTGAAGTCATATTGCATGGTACCCATTCCATGGGTCTCACCTCTCCATGTTTAAGGGATTCTTCCTTCAGCTAAAACATGCATGTGGAACCCAGAGTATGATCCACCGTGTGATCGGGAAACGTGTTCAAATGTGTCTCAGTTTTCGTCCCCTGGTACTCGGGTGCAACATTCCAGACGCTTTACTAACACTCTCCCCACTTGGAGAGTCAGTGCCTTAAACTCCTGTTTGGCCCAGTTTGCACTTTCTGTGGAAAATGAACAGGAATAGGGAGAACCAATGAGAGATTAGGTGGAGGTGTCTGGACGGGCAAATTTAACTCTCATTTCCCACCAGGAAGAGGAATTAACCAAAGGCTCAGCATGCCGTGCCGGATCCAAACTAGCGCCTGAAGCAATCCTGCGGTGTTGCGGCCAGCTCACAAGAAAGCGAGTTGAAGAAAGGGGCTCAGGGGCACTGTAATTCACAAACCTGCAGAGTTATAAATGACAACTGTCTTCCAAAAATATATTGAAGTAAGGCTGCCAAGAAGAGTTGAAAGCCGGGCAGAATTGCAGGAAACCGATTTCAGGAGGTAGACTGGAATTGCATGTAAAGCATAGGAAAAGAGGCAGAATGTCCACAATGATGCACTTGGCCAAAAAGGGCGTATGCGTTTTTTCCTGAATATATTCAGGAAAAAACGCATACGCCCTTTTTGGCCAACCAAGCAAGCTTGCAAAGGAAATCTGCACTACAATGAAGTCTCACTGCCCCCCGGTCAAAAGGGCCATCTGAAAAAAGTGTAAAATCCAGAAAGGCAGGACAGTCCATGGAGAATGGGAGCCTTGTTATGCTGATGGGCGGGATGTAAATTGCCAGCAGCCACTCTGGAGAAGTGTATGGTGTTTCCTGAAACATCCAAAAAACAAAGCAACAGAGCCTAGGGCACTTCCACTTATGGTCCTATAGCTTAGGGAAATTAAAATCAAAAAGACACAGCCACCCCAAAGTTTGGGACGGCTCTGTTTACAAGAACCTCGTTTACGGTACAAGTTCAATATCACAGAAAGCGAAAAATGGATAAAGAAGTTGTGGTACTTACGTACAATGCAATATCACTCAGCAATGAAATCTATGTCATCAGGCCCGTAGCAGCATAATGAGTGGATTCAGGTACGATGATTCTAAGTGAAATAAGTCACACAGAAAAAGAAACATCATAAGATATCACTACTACACGGAATGTAAACTTGGCTACACAAGAACTGAATTACAAAACAGAACAGGGTGTCAAATGTAGAAAACCAACTTATGCTTGCTTAAGGGGAAAGGTGAGTTGGGGTGCTGCATAAAACCAGAGATTGAAATTAGCACAGATACCGTTCCATAAGCCAAATATGTAATAGACAAGAGCTACTCCTTCCTCAACGAAGTGGACTCAACACCCCATATTAAACGCCTAAGAATATACCTGACTAGTAAGAATCTTAAAACCTATGGATTTATATGTCTCCGAAAGAGAATCAAGCGTGTGTACAGAGGCATAAACGTAGCAGTGATAGGACTGGTGAGGTTAGGTGAGCAAATGCAGACCCTTTGAAGTCATATTGCATGGTACCCATTCCATGGGTCTCAACTCTCCATGTTTAAGGGATTCTTCCTTCAGCTAAAACATGCATGTGGAACCCAGAGTATGATCTACCGTGTGATCGGAAAACGTGTTCAAATGTGTCTCAGTTTTCGTCCCCTGGTACTTGGGTGCAACATTCCAGACGCTTTACTAACACTCTCCCCACCTGGAGAGTCAGTGCCTAAAACCTCCTGTTTGGCCCAGTTTGCAATTTCTGTGGAAAATGAACAGGAATAGGGAGAACCAATGAGAGACTAGTTGGAGGTGTCTGGACGGGCAAATTTAACTCTCATTTCCCACCAGGAAGAGGAATTAATCAAAGGCTCAGCATGCCGTGCCGGAACCAAACTAGGGCCTGAAGCAATCCTGCGGTGTTGCGGCCAGCTCACAAGAAAGCGAGTTGAAGAAAGGAGCTCAGGGGCACTGTAATTCACAAACCTGCAGAGTTATAAATGACAGCTATCTTGCAAAAATATATTGAAGTAAGGCTGCCAAGAGGAGTTGAAAGCGGGCAGAATTGCAGGAAACCGATTTCAGGAGGTAGACTGGAATTGCATGTAAAGCATAGGAAAAGAGGCAGAACGTCCACAATAATGCACTTGGCCAAAAAGTGCGTATGCGTTTTTTCCTGAATATATTCAGGAAAAAACGCATACGCCCTTTTTGGCCAACCAAGCAAGCTTGCAAAGGAAATCTGCACTACAATGAAGTCTCACTGCCCCCCAGTCAAAAGGGCCATCTGAAAAAAGTGTAAAATCCAGAAAGGCAGGACAGGCCATGGAGAACTGGGAGCCTTGTTATGCTGATGGGCGGGATGTAAATTGCCAGCAGCCACTCTGGAGAAGTGTATGGTGTTTCCTGAAACATCCAAAAAACAAAGCAACAGAGCCTAGGGCACTTCCACTTATGGTCCTATAGCTTAGGGAAATTAAAATCAAAAAGACACAGCCACCCCAAAGTTTGGGACGGCTCTGTTTACAAGAACCTCGTTTACGGTACAAGTTCAATATCACACAAAGCGAAAAATGGATAAAGAAGTTGTGGTACTTAGGTACAATGCAATATCACTCAGCAATGAAATCTATGTCATCAGGCCCGTAGCAGCATAATGAGTGGATTCAGGTACGATGATTCTAAGTGAAATAAGTCACACAGAAAAACAAACATCATAAGATATCACTAATACACGGAATGTAAACTTGGCTACACAAGAACTGAATTACAAAACAGAACAGGGTGTCAAATGTAGAAAACCAACTTATGCTTGCTTAAGGGGAAAGGTGAGTGGGGGTGCTGCATAAAACCAGAGATTGAATTTAGCACAGATACCGTTCCATACGCCAAATATGTAATAGACAAGAGCTACTCCTTGCTCAACGAAGTGGACTCAACACCCCACATTAAACGCCTAAGAATATACCTGACTAGTAAGAATGTTAAAACCTATGGATTTATATGTCTCCGAAAGAGAATCAAGCGTGTGTACAGCGGCAAAAATGCAGCAGTGATAGGACTGGTGAGGTTCGGTGAGCAAATGCAGACCCTTTGAATTCATATTGCATGGTACCCATTCCATGGGTCTCAACTCTCCCTGTTTAAGGGATTCTTCCTTCAGCTAAAACATGCATGTGGAACCCAGAGTATGATCCACCGTGTGATTGGGAAACGTGTTCAAATGTGTCTCAGTTTTGGTCCCCAGGTACTCGGGTGCAACATTCAAGACCCTTTACTAACACTCTCCTCACTTGGAGAGTTAATGCCTTTAACCTCCTGTTTGGCCCAGTTTGCAATTTCTGTGGAAAAAGAACAGGAATAGGGAGAAACAATGAGAGACTAGGTGGAGGTGTCTGGACGGGCAAATTTAACTCTCATTTCCCACCAGGATGAGGAATTAACCAAAGGCTCAGCATGCCGTGCCGGAACCAAACTAGGGCCTGAAGCAGTCCTGCGGTGTTGCGGCCAGCTCACAAGAAAGCGAGTTGAAGAAAGGAGCTCAGGGGCACTGTAATTCACAAACCTGCAGAGTTATAAATGACAGCTATCTTCCAAAAATATATTGAAGTAAGGCTGCCAAGAGGAGTTGAAAACGGGCAGAATTGCAGGAAACCGATTTCAGGAGGTAGACTGGAATTGCACGTAAAGCATAGGAAAAGAGGCAGAACGTCCACAATGATGCACTTGGCCAAAAAGGGCGTATGCGTTTTTTCCTGAATATATTCAGGAAAAAACGCATACGCCCTTTTTGGCCAACCAAGCAAGCTTGCAAAGGAAATCTGCACTACAATGAAGTCTCACTGCCCCCCGGTCAAAAGGGCCATCTGAAAAAAGTGTAAAATCCAGAAAGGCAGGACAGGCCATGGAGAACTGGGAGCCTTGTTATGCTGATGGGCGCGATGTAAATTGCCAGCAGCCACTCTGGAGAAGTGTATGGTGTTTCCTGAAACATCCAAAAAACAAAGCAACAGAGCCTAGGGCACTTCCACTTATGTTCCTATAGCTTAGGGAAATTAAAATCAAAAAGACACAGCCACCCCAAAGTTTGGGACGGCTCTGTTTACAAGAACCTCGTTTACGGTACAAGTTCAATATCACAGAAAGCGAAAAATGGATAAAGAAGTTGTGGTACTTACGTACAATGCAATATCACTCAGCAATGAAATCTATGTCATCAGGCCCGTAGCAGCATAATCAGTGGATTCAGGTACGATGATTCTAAGTGAAATAAGTCACACAGAAAAAGAAACATCATAAGGTATCACTAATACATGGAATGTAAACTTGGCTACACAGGAACTGAATTACAAAGCAAAACAGGGTCTCAAATATAGAAAACCAACTTATGCTTGCTTAAGGGGAAAGGTGAGTTGGGGTGCTGCATAAAACCAGAGATTGAAATTAGCACAGATACCGATCCCTAAGCTAAATATGTAATAGAGAAGAGCTACTCCTTGCTCAACGAACTGGACTCAACACACCATATTAAACGCCTAAGAATATACCTGACTAGTAAGAAACTTAAAACCTATGGATTCATATGTGTCCGAAAGAGAATCAAGTGTTTGTACAGCGACATAAACGCAGCAGTGATAGGATTGGTGAGGTTCGGTGAGCAAATGCAGACCCTTTGTAATCATATTGCATGGTACCCATTCTATGGGTCTCAACTCTCCAGGTTTAAGGGATTCTTCCTTCAGCTAAAACATGCATGTGGAACCCAGAGTATGATCCACCGTGTGATTGGGAAACGTGTTCAAATGTGTCTCAGTTTTCGTCCCCAGGTACTCGGGTGCAACATTCCAGACGCTTTACTAACACTCTCCCCACTTGGAGAGTCAGTGCCTTTAACCTCCTGTTTGGCCCAGTTTGCAATTTCTGTGGAAAATGAACAGGAATAGGGAGAACCAATGAGCGACTAGGTGGAGGTGTCTGGACGGGCAAATTTAACTCTCATTTCCCACCAGGAAGAGGAATTAACCAAAGGCTCAGCATGCCGTGCCGGAACCAAACTAGGGCCTGAAACAATCCTGCGGTGTTGCGGCCAGCTCACAAGAAAGCGACTTGAAGAAAGGAGGTCAGGGGCACTGTAATTCACAAACCTGCAGAGTTATAAATGACAGCTATCTTGCAAAAATATATTGAAGTAAGGCTGCCAAGAGGAGTTGAAAGCGGGCAGAATTGCAGGAAACCGATTTCAGGAGGTAGACTGGAATTGCATGTAAAGCATAGGAAAAGAGGCAGAAGTCCACAATGATGCACTTGGCCAAAAAGGGCGTATGCGTCAGGAAAAAACGCATACGCCCTTTTTGGCGAACCAAGCAAGCTTGCAAAGGAAATCTGCACTACAATGAAGTCTCACTGCCCCCCGGTCAAAAGGGCCATCTGAAAAAAGTGTAAAATCCAGAAAGGCAGGACAGGCCATGGAGAACTGGGACCCTTGTTATGCTGAAGGGCGGGATGTAAATTGCCAGCAGCCACTCTGGAGAAGTGTATGGTGTTTCCTGAAACATCCAAAAAACAAAGCAACAGAGCCTAGGGCACTTCCACTTATGGTCCTATAGCTTAGGGAAATTAAAATCAAAAAGACACAGCCACCCCAAAGATTGGGACGGCTCTGTTTACAAGAACCTCGTTTACGGTACAAGTTCAATATCACACAAAGCGATAAATGGATAAAGAAGATGTGGTACTTACGTACAATGCAATATCACTCAGCAATGAAATCTATGTCATCAGGCCCATAGCAGCATAATGAGTGGATTCAGGTACGATGATTCTAAGTGAAATAAGTCACACAGAAAAAGAAACATCATAAGATATCACTACTACACGGAATGTAAATTTGGCTACACAGGAAGTGAATTACAAAACAGAACAGGGTGTCAAATGTAGAAAACCAACTTATGCTTGCTTAAGGGGAAAGGTGAGTTGGGGTGTTGCATAAAACAAGAGATTGAAATTAGCACAGATACCGTTCCATAAGCCAAATATGTAATAGACAAGAGCTACTCCTTGCTCAACGAAGTGGACTCAACACCCCATATTAAACGCCTAAGAATATACCTGACTAGTAAGAATCTTAAAACGTATGGATTGATATGTCTCCGAAAGAGAATCAAGCGTGTGTACAGCGGCATAAACGCAGCACTGATAGGACTGGTGAGGTTCGGTGAGCAAATGCAGACCCATTGAAGTCATATTGCATGGTACCCATTCCACGGGTCTCAACTCTCCATGTTTAAGGGATTCTTCCTTCAGCTAAAACATGCCTGTGGAACACAGAGTATGATCCACTGTGTGATCGGGAAACGTGTTCAAATGTGTCTCAGTTTTCGTCCCCTGGTACTCGGGTGCAACATTCCAGACGCTTTACTAACACTCTCCCCACTTGGAGAGTCAGTGCCTAAAACCTCCTGTTTGGCCCAGTTTGCAATTTCTGTGGAAAATGAACAGGAATAGGGAGAACCAATGAGAGACTAGGTGGAGGTGTCTGAACGGGCAAATTTAACTCTCATTTCCCACCAGGAAGAGGAATTAACCAAAGGCTCAGCATGCCGTGCCGGAACCAAACTAGGGCCTGAAACAATCCTGCGGTGTTGCGGCCAGCTCACAAGAAAGCGACTTGAAGAAAGGAGGTCAGGGGCACTGTAATTCACAAACCTGCAGAGTTATAAATGACAGCTATCTTGCAAAAATATATTGAAGTAAGGCTGCCAAGAGGAGTTGAAAGCGGGCAGAATTGCAGGAAACCGATTTCAGGAGGTAGACTGGAATTGCATGTAAAGCATAGGAAAAGAGGCAGAAGTCCACAATGATGCACTTGGCCAAAAAGGGCGTATGCGTCAGGAAAAAACGCATACGCCCTTTTTGGCCAACCAAGCAAGCTTGCAAAGGAAATCTGCACTACAATGAAGTCTCACTGCCCCCCGGTCAAAAGGGCCATCCGAAAAAAGTGTAAAATCCAGAAAGGCAGGACAGGCCATGGAGAACTGGGAGCCTTGTTATGCTGATGGGCGGGATGTGAATTGCCAGCAGCCACTCTGGAGAAGTGTATGGTGTTTCCTGAAACATCCAAAAAACAAAGCAACAGAGCCTAGGGCACTTCCACTTATGGTCCTATAGCTTAGGGAAATTAAAATCAAAAAGACACAGCCACCCCAAAGTTTGGGACGGCTCTGTTTACAAGAACCTCGTTTACGGTACAAGTTCAATATCACAGAAAGCGAAAAATGGATAAAGAAGTTGTGGTACTTACGTACAATGCAATATCACTCAGCAATGAAATCTATGTCATCAGGCCCGTAGCAGCATAATGAGTGGATTCAGGTACGATGATTCTAAGTGAAATAAGTCACACAGAAAAAGAAACATCATAAGATATCACTACTACACGGAATGTAAACTTGGCTTCACAAGAACTGAATTACAAAACAGAACAGGGTGTCAAATGGAGAAAACCAACTTATGCTTGCTTAAGGGGAAAGGTGAGTTGGGGTGCTGCATAAAACCAGAGATTGAAATGAGCACAGATACCATTCCATAAGCCAAATATGTAATAGACAAGAGCTACTCCTTGCTCAACGAAGTGGACTCAACACCCCATATTAAACGCCTAAGAATATACATGACTAGTAAGAATCTTAAAACC
Organism: Leucopleurus acutus; assembly: GCF_964270905.1. NCBI lineage: Eukaryota > Metazoa > Chordata > Mammalia > Artiodactyla > Delphinidae > Leucopleurus > Leucopleurus acutus. The sequence goes on along the minus strand of NW_028138628.1, from coordinate 12,625 downwards.
TATGGATTTATATGTCTCCGAAAGAGAATCAAGCGTGTGTACAGCGGCATAAACGCAGCAGTGATAGGACTGGTGAGGTTCGGTGAGCAAATGCAGACCCTTTGAAGTCATATTGCATGGTACCCATTCCATGGGTCTCAACTCTCCATGTTTAAGGGATTCTTCCTTCAGCTAAAACATGCATGTGGAACCCAGAGTATGATCCACCGTGTGATCGGGAAACGTGTTCAAATGTGTCTCAGTTTTCGTCCCCTGGTACTCGGGTGCAACATTCCAGACGCTTTACTAACACTCTCCCCACTTGGACAGTCAGTGCCTTTAACCTCCTGTTTGGCCCAGTTTGCAATTTCTGTGGAAAATGAACAGGAATAGGGAGAACCAATGAGAGATTAGGTGGAGGTGTCTGGACGGGCAAATTTAACTCTCATTTCCCACCAGGAAGAGGAATTAACCAAAGGCTCAGTATGCCGTGCCGGATACAAACTAGGGCCTGAAGCAATCCTGCGGTGTTGCGGCCAGCTCACAAGAAAGCGAGTTGAAGAAAGGGGCTCAGGGGCACTGTAATTCACAAACCTGCAGAGTTATAAATGACAGCTGTCTTCCAAAAATATATTGAAGTAAGGCAGCCAAGAGGAGTTGAAAGCCGGGCAGAATTGCAGGAAACCGATTTCAGGAGGTAGACTGGAATTGCATGTAAAGCATAGGAAAAGAGGCAGAACGTCCACAATGATGCACTTGGCCAAAAAGGGCGTATGCGTTTTTTCCTGAATATATTCAGGAAAAAACGCATACGCCCTTTTTGGCCAACCAAGCAAGCTTGCAAAGGAAATCTGCACTACAATGAAGTCTCACTGCCCCCCGGTCAAAAGGGCCATCTGAAAAAAGTGTAAAATCCAGAAAGGCAGGACAGGCCATGGAGAACTGGGAGCCTTGTTATGCTGATGGGCGGGATGTAAATTGCCAGCAGCCACTCTGGAGAAGTGTATGGTGTTTCCTGAAACATCCAAAAAACAAAGCAACAGAGCCTAGGGCACTTCCACTTATGGTCCTATAGCTTAGGGAAATTAAAATCAAAAAGACACAGCCACCCCAAAGTTTGGGACGGCTCTGTTTACAAGAACCTCGTTTACGGTACAAGTTCAATATCACAGAAAGCGAAAAATGGATAAAGAAGTTGTGGTACTTACGTACAATGCAATATCACTCAGCAATGAAATCTATGTCATCAGGCCCGTAGCAGCATAATGAGTGGATTCAGGTACGATGATTCTAAGTGAAATAAGTCACACAGAAAAAGAAACATCATAAGATATCACTACTACACGGAATGTAAACGTGGCTTCACAAGAACTGAATTACAAAACAGAACAGGGTGTCAAATGGAGAAAACCAACTTATGCTTGCTTAAGGGGAAAGGTGAGTTGGGGTGCTGCATAAAACCAGAGATTGAAATGAGCACAGATACCGTTCCATAAGCCAAATATGTAATAGACAAGAGCTACTCCTTGCTCAACGAAGTGGACTCAACACCCCATATTAAACGCCTAAGAATATACCTGACTAGTAAGAATCTACCTGACTAGTAAGAATCTTAAAACCTATGGATTTATATGTCTCCGAAAGTGAATCAAGCGTGTGTACAGCGGCATAAACGCAGCAGTGATAGGATTGGTGAGGTTCGGTGAGCAAATGCAGACCCTTTGAAGTCATATTGCATGGTACCCATTCCATGGGTCTCAAGTCTCCAGGTTTAAGGGATTCTTCCTCCAGCTAAAACATGCATGTGGAACCCAGAGTATGATCCACCGTGTGATAGGCAAACGTGTTCAAATGTGTCTCAGTTTTCGTCCCCTGGTACTCGGGTGCAACATTCCAGACGCTTTACTAACACTCTCCTCACTTGGAGAGTCAGTGCCTAAAACCTCCTGTTTGGCCCAGTTTGCAATTTCTGTGGAAAATGAACAGGAATAGGGAGAACCAATGAGAGACTAGGTGGAGGTGTCTGAACGGGCAAATTTAACTCTCATTTCCCACCAGGAAGAGGAATTAACCAAAGGCTCAGCATGCCGTGCCGGAACCAAACTAGGGCCTGAAACAATCCTGCGGTGTTGCGGCCAGCTCACAAGAAAGCGACTTGAAGAAAGGAGGTCAGGGGCACTGTAATTCACAAACCTGCAGAGTTATAAATGACAGCTATCTTGCAAAAATATATTGAAGTAAGGCTGCCAAGAGGAGTTGAAAGCGGGCAGAATTGCAGGAAACCGATTTCAGGAGGTAGACTGGAATTGCATGTAAAGCATAGGAAAAGAGGCAGAAGTCCACAATGATGCACTTGGCCAAAAAGGGCGTATGCGTCAGGAAAAAACGCATACGCCCTTTTTGGCCAACCAAGCAAGCTTGCAAAGGAAATCTGCACTACAATGAAGTCTCACTGCCCCCCGGTCAAAAGGGCCATCCGAAAAAAGTGTAAAATCCAGAAAGGCAGGACAGGCCATGGAGAACTGGGAGCCTTGTTATGCTGATGGGCGGGATGTGAATTGCCAGCAGCCACTCTGGAGAAGTGTATGGTGTTTCCTGAAACATCCAAAAAACAAAGCAACAGAGCCTAGGGCACTTCCACTTATGGTCCTATAGCTTAGGGAAATTAAAATCAAAAAGACACAGCCACCCCAAAGTTTGGGACGGCTCTGTTTACAAGAACCTCGTTTACGGTACAAGTTCAATATCACAGAAAGCGAAAAATCGATAAAGAAGTTGTGGTACTTACGTACAATGCAATATCACTCAGCAATGAAATCTATGTCATCAGGCCCGTAGCAGCATAATGAGTGGATTCAGGTACGATGATTCTAAGTGAAATAAGTCACACAGAAAAAGAAACATCATAAGATATCACTACTACACGGAATGTAAACTTGGCTTCACAAGAACTGAATTACAAAACAGAACAGGGTGTCAAATGGAGAAAACCAACTTATGCTTGCTTAAGGGGAAAGGTGAGTTGGGGTGCTGCATAAAACCAGAGATTGAAATGAGCACAGATACCATTCCATAAGCCAAATATGTAATAGACAAGAGCTACTCCTTGCTCAACGAAGTGGACTCAACACCCCATATTAAACGCCTAAGAATATACATGACTAGTAAGAATCTTAAAACCTATGGATTTATATGTCTCCGAAAGAGAATCAAGCGTGTGTACAGCGGCATAAACGCAGCAGTGATAGGACTGGTGAGGTTCGGTGAGCAAATGCAGACCCTTTGAAGTCATATTGCATGGTACCCATTCCATGGGTCTCAACTCTCCATGTTTAAGGGATTCTTCCTTCAGCTAAAACATGCATGTGGAACCCAGAGTATGATCCACCGTGTGATCGGGAAACGTGTTCAAATGTGTCTCAGTTTTCGTCCCCTGGTACTCGGGTGCAACATTCCAGACGCTTTACTAACACTCTCCCCACTTGGACAGTCAGTGCCTTTAACCTCCTGTTTGGCCCAGTTTGCAATTTCTGTGGAAAATGAACAGGAATAGGGAGAACCAATGAGAGATTAGGTGGAGGTGTCTGGACGGGCAAATTTAACTCTCATTTCCCACCAGGAAGAGGAATTAACCAAAGGCTCAGTATGCCGTGCCGGATACAAACTAGGGCCTGAAGCAATCCTGCGGTGTTGCGGCCAGCTCACAAGAAAGCGAGTTGAAGAAAGGAGCTCAGGGGCACTGTAATTCACAAACCTGCAGAGTTATAAATGACAGCTGTCTTCCAAAAATATATTGAAGTAAGGCAGCCAAGAGGAGTTGAAAGCCGGGCAGAATTGCAGGAAACCGATTTCAGGAGGTAGACTGGAATTGCATGTAAAGCATAGGAAAAGAGGCAGAACGTCCACAATGATGCACTTGGCCAAAAAGGGCGTATGCGTTTTTTCCTGAATATATTCAGGAAAAAACGCATACGCCCTTTTTGGCCAACCAAGCAAGCTTGCAAAGGAAATCTGCACTACAATGAAGTCTCACTGCCCCCCGGTCAAAAGGGCCATCTGAAAAAAGTGTAAAATCCAGAAAGGCAGGACAGGCCATGGAGAACTGGGAGCCTTGTTATGCTGATGGGCGGGATGTAAATTGCCAGCAGCCACTCTGGAGAAGTGTATGGTGTTTCCTGAAACATCCAAAAAACAAAGCAACAGAGCCTAGGGCACTTCCACTTATGGTCCTATAGCTTAGGGAAATTAAAATCAAAAAGACACAGCCACCCCAAAGTTTGGGACGGCTCTGTTTACAAGAACCTCGTTTACGGTACAAGTTCAATATCACAGAAAGCGAAAAATGGATAAAGAAGTTGTGGTACTTACGTACAATGCAATATCACTCAGCAATGAAATCTATGTCATCAGGCCCGTAGCAGCATAATGAGTGGATTCAGGTACGATGATTCTAAGTGAAATAAGTCACACAGAAAAAGAAACATCATAAGATATCACTACTACACGGAATGTAAACGTGGCTTCACAAGAACTGAATTACAAAACAGAACAGGGTGTCAAATGGAGAAAACCAACTTATGCTTGCTTAAGGGGAAAGGTGAGTTGGGGTGCTGCATAAAACCAGAGATTGAAATGAGCACAGATACCGTTCCATAAGCCAAATATGTAATAGACAAGAGCTACTCCTTGCTCAACGAAGTGGACTCAACACCCCATATTAAACGCCTAAGAATATACCTGACTAGTAAGAATCTACCTGACTAGTAAGAATCTTAAAACCTATGGATTTATATGTCTCCGAAAGTGAATCAAGCGTGTGTACAGCGGCATAAACGCAGCAGTGATAGGATTGGTGAGGTTCGGTGAGCAAATGCAGACCCTTTGAAGTCATATTGCATGGTACCCATTCCATGGGTCTCAAGTCTCCAGGTTTAAGGGATTCTTCCTCCAGCTAAAACATGCATGTGGAACCCAGAGTATGATCCACCGTGTGATAGGCAAACGTGTTCAAATGTGTCTCAGTTTTCGTCCCCTGGTACTCGGGTGCAACATTCCAGACGCTTTACTAACACTCTCCTCACTTGGAGAGTCAGTGCCTTTAACCTCCTGTTTGGCCCAGTTTGCAACTTCTGTGGAAAATGGACAGGAATAGGGAGAACCAATGAGAGACTAGGTGGAGGTGTCCGGACGGGCAAATTTAACTCTCATATCCGACCAGGAAGAGGAATTAACCAAAGGCTCAGCGTGCCATGCCGGAACCACACTAGGGCCAGAAGCAATCCTGCGGTGTTGCGGCCAGCTCACAAGAAAGCGAGTTGAAGAAAGGAGCTCAGGGACACTGTAATTCACAAACCTGCAGAGTTATAAATGACAGCTATCTTCCAAAAATATATTGAAGTTAGGCTACCAAGAGGAGTTGAAAGCGGGACAGAATTGCAGGAAACCGATTTCAGGAGGTAGACTGGAATTGCATGTAAAGCATAGGAAAAGAGGCAGAACGTCCACAATGATGCACTTGGCCAAAAAGGGCGTATGCGTTTTTTCCTGAATCTATTCAGGAAAAAAACGCATACGCCCTTTTTGGCCAACCAAGCAAGCTTGCAAAGGAAATCTGCACTACAATGTAGTCTCACTGCCCCCTGGTCAAAAGGGATATCTGTAAAAAGTGTAAAATCCAAAAAGGCAGGACAGGCCATGGAGAACTGGGAGCCTTGTTATGCTGATGGGCGGGATGTAAATTGCCAGCAGCCACTCTGGAGAAGTGTATGGTGTTTCCTGAAACATCCAAAAAACAAAGCAACAGAGCCTAGGGCACTTCCACTTATGGTCCTATAGCTTAGGGAAATTAAAATCAAAAAGACACAGCCACCCCAAAGTTTGGGACGGCTCTGTTTACAAGAACCTCGTTTACGGTACAAGTTCAATATCACAGAAAGCGAAAAATGGATAAAGAAGTTGTGGTACTTACGTACAATGCAATATCACTCAGCAATGAAATCTATGTCATCAGGCCTGTAGCAGCATAATGAGTGGATTCAGGTACGATGATTCTAAGTGAAATAAGTCACACAGAAAAAGAAACATCATAAGATATCACTACTACACGGAATGTAAACTTGGCTACACAAGAACTGAATTACAAAACAGAACAGGGTGTCAAATGTAGAAAACCAACTTATGCTTGCTTAAGGGGAAAGGTGAGTTGGGGTGCTGCATAAAACCAGAGATTGAAATTAGCACAGATACCGTTCCATAAGCCAAATATGTAATAGACAAGAGCTACTCCTTGCTCAACGAAGTGGACTCAACACCCCATATTAAACACCTAAGAATATACATGACTAGTAAGAATCTTAAAACCTATGGATTTATAAGTCTCCGAAAGAGAATCAAGCGTGTGTACAGCGGCATAAACGCAGCAGTGATAGGACTGGTGAGGTTCGGTGAGCAAATGCAGACCCTTTGAAGTCATATTGCATGGTACCCATTCCATGGGTCTAAACTCTCCAGGTTTAAGGGATTCTTGCTTCAGCTAAAACATGCATGTGGAACCCAGAGTATGATCCACCGTGTGATAGGCAAACGTGTTCAAATGTGTCTCAGTTTTTGTCCCCTGGTACTCGGGTGCAACATTCCAGACGCTTTACTAACACTCTCCTCACTTGGAGAGTCAGTGCCTTTAACCTCCTGTTTGGCCCAGTTTGCAATTTCTGTGGAAAATGAACAGGAACAGGGAGAACCAATGAGAGACTAGGTGGAGGTGTCCGGACGGGCAAATTTAACTCTCATTTCCGACCAGGAAGAGGAATTAACCAAAGGCTCAGCGTGCCATGCCGGAACCACACTAGGGCCAGAAGCAATCCTGCGGTGTTGCGGCCAGCTCACAAGAAAGCGAGTTGAAGAAAGGAGCTCAGGGACACTGTAATTCACAAACCTGCAGAGTAATAAATAACAGCTATCTTCCAAAAATATATTGAAGTAAGGCTGCCAAGAGGAGTTGAAAGCGGGGCAGAATTGCACAAAACCGATTTCAGGAGCTAGACTGGAATTGCATGTAAAGCATAGGAAAAGAGTCAGAACGTCCACAATGATGCACTTGGCCAAAAAGGGCGTATGCGTTTTTTCCTGAGGAAAAAACGCATACGCCCTTTTTGGCCAACCAAGCAAGCTTGCAAAGGAAATCTGCACTACAATGAAGTCTCACTGCCCCCCGGTCAAAAGGGCCATCTGAAAAAAGTATAAAATCCAGAAAGGCAGGACAGGCCATGGAGAACTGGGAGCCTTGTTATGCTGATGGGCGGGATGTAAATTGCCAGCAGCCACTCTGGAGAAGTGTATGGTGTTTCCTGAAACATCCAAAAAACAAAGCAACAGAGCCTAGGGCACTTCCACTTATGGTCCTATAGCTTAGGGAAATTAAAATCAAAAAGACACAGCCACCCCAAAGTTTGGGAGGGCTCTGTTTACAAGAACCCCGTTTACCGTACAAGTTCAATATCACAGAAAGCGAAAAATGGATAAAGAAATTGTGGTACTTACGTACAATGCAATATCACTCAGCAATGAAATCTATGTCATCAGGCCCGTAGCAGCATAATGAGTGGATTCAGGTACGATGATTCTAAGTGAAATAAGTCACACAGAAAAAGAAACATCATAAGATATCACTACTACACGGAATGTAAACTTGGCTACACAAGAACTGAATTACAAAACAGAGCAGGGTGTCAAATGTAGAAAACCAACTTATGCTTGCTTAAGGGGAAAGGTGAGTTGGGGTGCTGCATAAAACCAGAGATTGAAATTAGCACAGATACCGTTCCATAAGCCAAATATGTAATAGACAAGAGCTACTCCTTGCTCAACGAAGTGGACTCAACACCCCACATTAAATGCCTAAGAATATACCTGACTAGTAAGAATGTTAAAACCTATGGATTGATATGTCTCCGAAAGAGAATCAAGCGTGTGTACAGCGGCATAAACGCAGCAGTGATAGGACTGGTGAGGTTCGGTGAGCAAATGCAGACCCTTTGAAATCATATTGCATGGTACCCATTCCATGGGTCTCAACTCTCCCTGTTTAAGGGATTCTTCCTTCAGCTAAAACATGCATGTGGAACCCAGAGTATGATCCACCGTGTGATCGGGAAACGTGTTCAAATGTGTCTCAGTTTTCGTCCCCAGGTACTCGGGTGCAACATTCAAGACGCTTTACTAACACTCTCCCCACTTGGAGAGTCAGTGCCTTTAACCTCCTGTTTGGCCCAGTTTGCAATTTCTGTGGAAAATGAACAGGAATAGGGAGAACCAATGAGAGACTAGGTGGAGGTGTCTGGACGGGCAAATTTAACTCTCATTTCCCACCAGAAAGAGGAATTAACCAAAGGCTCAGCATGCCGTGCCGGAACCAAACTAGGGCCTGAAGCAGTCCTGCGGTGTTGCGGCCAGCTCACAAGAAAGCGAGTTGAAGAAAGGAGCTCAGGGGCACTGTAATTCACAAACCTGCAGAGTTATAAATGACAGCTATCTTCCAAAAATATATTGAAGTTAGGCTGCCAAGAGGAGTTGAAAGCGGGCAGAATTGCAGGAAACCGATTTCAGGAGGTAGACTGGAATTGCATGTAAAGCATAGGAAAAGAGGCAGAACGTCCACAATGATGCACTTGGCCAAAAAGGGCGTATGAGTTTTTTCCTGAATATATTCAGGAAAAAACGCATACGCCCTTTTTGGCCAACCAAGCAAGCTTGCAAAGGAAATCTGCACTACAATGAAGTCTCACTGCCCCCCGGTCAAAAGGGTCATCTGAAAAAAGTGTAAAATCCAGAAAGGCAGGACAGGCCATGGAGAACTGGGAGCCTTGTTATGCTGATGGGCGCGATGTAAATTGCCAGCAGCCACTCTGGAGAAGTGTATGGTGTTTCCTGAAACATCCAAAAAACAAAGCAACAGAGCCTAGGGCACTTCCACTTATGGTCCTATAGCTTAGGGAAATTAAAATCAAAAAGACACAGCCACCCCAAAGTTTGGGACAGCTCTGTTTACAAGAACCTCGTTTACGGTACAAGTTCAATATCACAGAAAGCGAAAAATGGATAAAGAAGTTGTGGTACTTACGTACAATGCAATATCACTCAGCAATGAAATCTATGTCATCAGGCCCGTAGCAGCATAATGAGTGGATTCAGGTACGATGATTCTAAGTGAAATAAGTCACACAGAAAAAGAAACATCATAAGATATCACTACTACACGGAATGTAAACTTGGCTTCACAAGAACTGAATTACAAAACAGAACAGGGTGTCAAATGGAGAAAACCAACTTATGCTTGCTTAAGGGGAAAGGTGAGTTGGGGTGCTGCATAAAACCAGAGATTGAAATGAGCACAGATACCGTTCCATAAGCCAAATATGTAATAGACAAGAGCTACTCCTTGCTCAACGAAGTGGACTCAACACCCCATATTAAACGCCTAAGAATATACCTGACTAGTAAGAAGCTACCTGACTCGTAAGAATCTTAAAACCTATGGATTTATAAGTCTCCGAAAGAGAATCAAGCGTGTGTACAGCGGCATAAACGCAGCAGTGATAGGACTGGTGAGGTTCGGTGAGCAAATGCAGACCCTTTGAAGTCATATTGCATGGTACCCATTCCATGGGTCTAAACTCTCCAGGTTTAAGGGATTCTTCCTTCAGCTAAAACATGCATGTGGAATCCAGAGTATGATCCACCGTGTGATAGGCAAACGTGTTCAAATGTGTCTCAGTTTTTGTCCCCTGGTACTCGGGTGCAACATTCCAGACGCTTTACTAACACTCTCCTCACTTGGAGAGTCAGTGCCTTTAACCTCCTGTTTGGCCCAGTTTGCAATTTCAGTGGAAAATGAACAGGAATAGGGAGAACCAATGAGAGACTAGGTGGAGGTGTCCGGACGGGCAAATTTAACTCTCATTTCCGACCAGAAAGAGGAATTAACCAAAGGCTCAGCGTGCCATGCCGGAACCACACTAGGGCCAGAAGCAATCCTGCGGTGTTGCGGCCAGCTCACAAGAAAGCGAGTTGAAGAAAGGAGCTCAGGGACACTGTAATTCACAAACCTGCAGAGTAATAAATGACAGCTATCTTCCAAAAATATATTGAAGTAAGGCTGCCAAGAGGAGTTGAAAGCGGGGCAGAATTGCACAAAACCGATTTCAGGAGGTAGACTGGAATTGCATGTAAAGCATAGGAAAAGAGTCAGAACGTCCACAATGATGCACTTGGCCAAAAAGGGCATATGCGTTTTTTCCTGAGGAAAAAACGCATACGCCCTTTTTGGCCAACCAAGCAAGCTTGCAAAGGAAATCTGCACTACAATGAAGTCTCACTGCCCCCCGGTCAAAAGGGCCATCTGAAAAAAGTATAAAATCCAGAAAGCAGGACAGGCCATGGAGAACTGGGAGCCTTGTTATGCTGATGGGCGGGATGTAAATTGCCAGCAGCCACTCTGGAGAAGTGTATGGTGTTTCCTGAAACATCCAAAAAACAAAGCAACAGAGCCTAGGGCACTTCCACTTATGGTCCTATAGCTTAGGGAAATTAAAATCAAAAAGACACAGCCACCCCAAAGTTTGGGAGGGCTCTGTTTACAAGAACCCCGTTTACCGTACAAGTTCAATATCACAGAAAGCGAAAAATGGATAAAGAAATTGTGGTACTTACGTACAATGCAATATCACTCAGCAATGAAATCTATGTCATCAGGCCCGTAGCAGCATAATGAGTGGATTCAGGTACAATGATTCTAAGTGAAATAAGTCACACAGAAAAAGGAACATCATATGGTATCACTACTACACGGAATGTAAACTTGGCTACACAAGAACTGAATTACAAAACAGAACAGGGTGTCAAATGTAGAAAACCAACTTATGCTTGCTTAAGGGGAAAGGTGCGTTGGGGTGCTGCATAAAACCAGAGATTGAAATTAGCACAGATACCGTTCCATAAGCCAAATATGTAATAGACAAGAGCTACTCCTTACTCAACGAAGTGGACTCAACACCCCATATTAAACGCCTAAGAATATACCTGACTAGTAAGAATCTACCTGACTAGTAAGAATCTTAAAACCTATGGATTTATATGTCTCCGAAAGAGAATCAAGCGTGTGTACAGCGGCATAAAGGCAGCAGTGATAGGATTGGTGAGGTTCGGTGAGCAAATGCAGACCCTTTGAAGTCATATTGCATGGTACCCATTCCATGGGTCTCAACTCTCCAGGTTTAAGGGATTCTTCCTTCAGCTAAAACATGCATGTGGAACCCAGAGTATGATACACCGTGTGATCGGGAAACGTGTTCAAATGTGTCTCAGTTTTCGTCCCCTGGTACTCGGGTGCAACATTCCAGACGCTTTACTAACACTCTCCCCACTTGGAGAGTCGGTGCCTTTAACCTCCTGTTTGGCCCAGTTTGCAATTTCTGTGGAAAATGAACAGGAATAGGGAGAACCAATGAGAGACTAGGTGGAGGTGTCTGGACGGGCAAATTTAACTCTCATTTCCCACCATGAAGAGGAATTAACCAAAGGCTCAACATGCCGTGCCGGAACCAAACTAGGGCCTGAAGCAATCCTGCGGTGTTGCGGCCAGCTCACAAGAAAGCGAGTTGAAGAAAGGAGCTCAGGGGCACTGTAATTCACAAACCTGCAGAGTTATAAATGACAGCTATCTTCCAAAAATATATTGAAGTAAGGCAGCCAAGAATAGTTGAAAGCGGGGCAGAATTGCAGGAAACTGATTTCAGGAGGTAGACTGGAATTGCATGTAAAGCATAGGAAAAGAGGCAGAACGTCCACAATGATGCACTTGGCCAAAAAGGGCGTTTGCGTTTTTTCCTGAATATATTCAGGAAAAAACGCATACGCCCTTTTTGGCCAACCAAGCAAGCTTGCAAAGGAAATCTGCACTACAATGAAGTCTCACTGCCCCCCGGTCAAAAGGGCCATCTGAAAAAAGTGTAAAATCCAGAAAGGCAGGACAGGCCATGGAGAACTGGGAGCCTTGTTATGCTGATGGGCGGGATGTAAATTGCCAGCAGCCACTCTGGAGAAGTGTATGGTGTTTCCTGAAACATCCAAAAAACAAAGCAACAGAGCCTAGGGCATTTCCACTTATGGTCCTATAGCTTAGGGAAATTAAAATCAAAAAGACACAGCCACCCCAACGTTTGGGCCGGCTCTGTTTAAAAGAACCTCGTTTACGGTACAAGTTCAATATCACAGAAAGCGAAAAATGGATAAAGAAGTTGTGGTAATTACGTACAATGCAATATCACTCAGCAATGAAATCTATGTCATCAGGCCCGTAGCAGCATAATGAGTGGATTCAGGTACGATGATTCTAAGTGGAATAAGTCACACAGAAAAAGAAACATCATAAGATATCACTACTACACGGAATGTAAACTTGGCTACACAGGAACTGAAATACAAAACAGAACAGGGTCTCAAATGTAGAAAACCAAATTATGCTTGCTTAAGGGGAAAGGTGAGTTGGGGTGCTGCATAAAACCAGAGATTGAAATGAGCACAGATACCGTTCCGTAAGCCAAATATGTAATAGACAAGAGCTACTCCTTGCTCAACGAAGTGGACTCAA